>NC_028640.1:26906659-27008563 GCF_001406875.1 Solanum pennellii
CAAGGAAATACACGAAATTCATACGCTTAACAAGAGTTTAGAAATCCACTTGCCTTAACCACTCGAATAATCACTCTGGGACTTGAGCCTTCCCTTTCCGTTGAGCTTCCAAATCGATGCAATCTATGCAAGTATATATATTCACAATAAGGTTTCAGAACTAACAACACTCACACTTTTGTGTGTTTAATCTTGACCTAAAATTTCACCTCAAATTTATAATCAAGTTCGTAATTCTTGATGCCAACTAACATTTCAACTATTATATTTTCCAAGTTCCAAGTCTAAGGTTAAGTCCCTCTTTTTTTTGTCAATACCAACTCTAATAATCCACCAACAATTAATTATCAATCTTAGTATAACAAACTTAAATTATAATATGCTAACAATAGTAAGGATATTTCTATAAATTTGCTCTCCAATACTTCCATCTAGTCAAAGGCTTAATCAGTAGAGGTCACTATCCTGATACATTCTCAACTTCACAAAATACAAATTTTTATATATGTTTTCCTTTCCAATCACTTCCAACAACCCAATTTAATAATATCTTGTTTTTATAATGTGAACAATAAAAAAAGAAAAACAAATAAAGGAAAAGAAAATATTAAAGTTGATGATTTTACGAAATGGAAAAAAAAGAACAAAAAAAATTGCATATTTAATAATCTGCATCCAAATTTTTGCCAAACATACAAATATTAGATCATATCATGGCAATCATTGCCAATGATTAGGTTATTATTATTATTTTAATTGTTGTTTGTTTACAACCATCAAAATATTATAAAATAATTAAATTATAAAGGTTGGCTAATTTTCTTTCTTCCTACCATACATTCTTATATATAAACATATGTGTGCAACAATTAAAGAAGACTTGAGCAATTAATGCAGGGAGAAGAAATACCTAGAGCAATTCGTAGCCGCAATGCCGAAAACCCTTTGCCCTTTTCTTCTTTTCCTTTTTATTATTTTTTTTTCTAAATTAATTATGTACTAAAAGTGGTAAATTTTACTCTCTTATTTTAATATATGAGGGACAAATGGTATAGGATCTTAAATAAATTATCACATCAGCCCACTAACTATTGATTAATTCATTATCTATGACCACCCATCCATTAATTAATTCAAGTTAAGCAAATATTCAAAATTTCCAAAAATGACCTTCCGGGTCATTACATTATCCACCACTAAAAATCATGTTCGTCCTCGAACATAAAGTAAAATAACGTACCTGATGCTTCAAAAAGTTGAGGATATCTGGCACGCATGTCAGACTCTGTCTCCCAAGTTGCTTCTCTTACTGAACGGTGCTTCCATTGCACCTTCACTGAAACAAGCTCCTTGGTCCTAAGCTTTCGGATTTGCCTATCCAATATAGCTATAGGCTCCTCCTCATAAGTCAAGTCTGGACCCAGCTCCACAGAATCGAGTGAAATCACATGAGATTCATCCGGAATATACTTCCGAAGCATAGGCCACCTCTCCCACTCGGCTCAAAATCTCAAAAGGTCCAATGAACCTAGGGCTAAGCTTGCCCTTCTTTCCAAACCTCATCACACCCTTCATGGGTGATACTTGGAGCCAAACATGATCACCCTCCATAAACACTAAGGCTCTAACTCTCCGGTCTGCATAACTCTTCTGTCGACTCTGGGCTGTCAACATTCTATACTGAATCATACGAACTTGTTCCATAGCATCTCTAAGCAAGTCTGTATCCAAAGAGTCCATCTCCGCCGAATCAAACCAACCAATCGGAGATCTACACCGTCTACCATACAATGCCTCAAATGGGGCCATTTGAATACTAGAGTGATAACTGTTATTATAGGCAAACTCCGCTAAGGGTAAATGTCTATCCCATCTTGCACCAAAATCGATCACACACGCTCGAAGCATATCTTCCAATACCTGAATGGTCCGCTCAGATTGACCATCTGTCTGAGGGTGAAATGCCGTACTCATATCTAACTGAGTACCCAGACCATGTTGTAATGCCTTCCAGAAGTGAGAAGTAAATAGTGAACCTCGATCTGATATGATAGAAACAGGAACTCCATGTAGTCGCACAATCTGACTGATATATAGCTCAGCTAACTTTTCTGCTGTATACTTCACCCGAACCGGGATGAAGTGGGCAGACTTGGTCAGCCTATCAACAACAACCCAAATAGAGTCATAACCACCCACTGTGGTAGGCAAACCCACAACAAAGTCCATAGTAATCCGCTCCCACTTCCAAGTAGGAATAGGCATCCTCTGAGATACACCCCCGGGCCGCTGGTGCTCACACTTGACCTGCTGGCAAGTCAAACACCTCGAAACAAAGTCTGAAATATCTCTCTTCATCCCACACCACCAGTAATGCTGACTCAGATCATGATACATCTTCGCCGCTCCCGGATGGATGGAATACCGAGTACAATGGGCCTCCTCAAGAATCAATCTAATGAAATCGCCTGTCCTGGGCACACAAATTCTGCCTCCGATCCGCAAGACGCCATCAGAATCAAGGACAGCCTCCTTAGCTTCTCCTCTCAATACTTTGTCTCGAATGAGACATAATTTTTCATCATCAAACTGGTGTGCACGGATTTGCTCGACTAAAGAAGACCGAGCCTCAATAAAAGCAATCATCCCATCACTCTCTTCTGAAATCTGCAAGCGGACAAGACTGTTAGCTAATATCTGCACATCTCTAGCCAATGGTCTCTCCTCAATACTAAGCGCTGCAAGACTCCCCATGCTAGGAGTCTTCCTACTCAGAGCATCGGCCACAACATTGGCCTTTCCTGGATGATACAGAATGGTCACATCATAGTCCTTCAGCAACTCAAGCTATCTCGTTGCCTCAAGTTCAAATCCCTCTGGCTAAAGATATACTGAAGACTCCGATGATCAGTGAAGATCTCACAATGCACTCCATACAAATAATGACGCCATAACTTAAGTACAAATACCACAGCCGCCAACTCCAGATCATGAGTAGGGTAGTTCTTCTCATGGGACTTCAATTGCCTAGAGGCATAAGCAATCACTTTCCCCTTCTGCATCAGCACACCACCCAAACCAACTCCTGAAGCATCACAATACACAGTAAAGTCTACACCTTCCTCAGGTAGAGTCAACACAGGAGCAGAAGTCAACAAAGTCTTGAGTTTTTGAAAGCTCTGCTCACACTCATCAGACCATTGAAAACGCACATCCTGTCGAGTCAATCTAGTTAATGGAGCTGCAATAGTAGAGAAACTCTGAACAAATCGTCGATAGTAGCCTGCCAATCCCACAAAACTCCGAATCTCAGTAGGTGAAGTAGGTCGCGTCCAGCCTCTAACTGCCTCAATTTTGGCCGGATCTACTCCAATACCCTCCTTGGACACCACGTGTCCCAAGAATGTCACAGAAGTAAGCCAGAACTCACACTTTGAGAACTTGGCATACAATTTGTCTTCTCTCAACCTCTGAAGTACAATCCTCAGGTGTCGAACATGGTCCTCCTCAGTCTTGGAGTAAACCAAGATGTCATCGATAAAACAATAACAAAAGAATCAAGGTATGGCCGAAACACCCAATTCATCAACTCCATGAATGCTGCTGGGGCATTAGTCAATCCGAATGATATCACTAGAAACTCATAATGCCCATACCGAGTTCGAAAAGCTGTCTTAGGGATATCTGATGCCCTAATCTTCAACATATGATACCCAGACCTCAAATCAATTTTAGAGAACAATGATGCTCCCTGTAACTGATCAAATAAGTCATCAATACGCGGAAGAGGATACTTATTCTTCACTGTTACCTTGTTCAACTGTCTGTAATCAATACACATCCTCATAGTCCCATCCTTCTTCTTCACAAACAACACAGGGGCACCCCAAGGTGATACACTAGGGCGAATAAAACCCTTACTCAATAAATCCTGCAACTGATCCTTCAACTCTTTCAACTCTACTGGAGCCATACTGTATGGAGGGATAAAAATAGGCTTAGTGCCCGGCTCCAAATCAATAGCAAAATCGATATCCCTATCAGGAGGAACACCTGGAAGGTCAGAAGGAAATACATCGGGAAACTCCTGAACCACGGGAACAGAGTCCATCGGAGGTGGTTCAACACTAGTATCCCGAATAAACGCTAAGTAAGACAAACACCCCATCTCCACCAATCTCTGAGCACGGATAAAAGAGATAACCTTGCTAGGATAAGAACCACTGACACTCTTCCACTCAACCCTCGGAACACCAGGCATTGCTAAAGTCACAGTCTTAGCATTACAATCAAGGACATCGTGAGAAGGAGAAATCCAATCCATACCCAAGATAACATCAAAGTCTACCATCCCCAGAATGATTAAGTCTACCCAAGTGTCATACCCAGCCAATGAAGTAAGACAGGATCGATACACTCGATCCACCACTAAGGGCTTACCCACGGGTGTAGAAACACGAATAGGTACAGTCATGCTATCACATATCATATCAAATTTAGCAGCAAAATACGTAGAAACATAAGAGAATGTAGAACCTGGATCAACACAGACGCAGGTCGATGACATACTGGGATGATACCTGTAATAAAAACATCAGAGGTCTCCGCCTCAGGTCTCCCGGGGAAAGCATAGCAGTGGCCTCCTCGTCCACCTCCATCCTGGGTGGTATCTCTACCCCCACTTTGCTGAGCTACAACACCACTACTAGAAACTCTATCACCTCTACCTGACTAAACTCTGCCACGACCTCTACCCTGTGGTGCTGGTGGTCTAGTCTGGAATGAAGAATTAGGTCGAGTCCCACCACGACCCCTTTGTGAAGTACATTGCCGCATTAGATGATCGGGATCTCCACAAGTAAAACAAAATCTTTGACCTGGGAACTGTTGTGTGGATCCTGAAAACCCACTATAATTTCCTCGCCCTGTAGGTCGCTGCTGTGAACCGTACGAGCCCTGACCCGGGCCATAAGAACCCCTAGATGTCTGGCCACCCTCAAATGTCGGCATAGATGCATGAATAGGTCCCCGCTGCTGAAAAGAACCACTCACTCTCTGAGATCCCCTACCTCCAGATGAGGCACCATGAAACTGACCTGATATACGAGCTCTTTTAGGGTCCCCAAACTCCTCTCTCTCCATCAATTCCGCCTCTTTGGCGGCGCTCACAATGGACTGGAAAGAAGCCCCCTCCCTACCACCAGTAACATTAGTTCTAGTCCTCGTCATATGTCAAAAGAGTATACAACAACTCAGTACTAAAGAAGTAGACTATGCACGATTAGAAAGAATGAACAAAAAAGAAGTTTCCTAGTAATCCTCGTAGCCTCTCAAAGATAAGTACAGACGTCTCCGTACTGATCCTTGAGACTCTACGTAGACTCGGTTTGTATGCACGTGAGACCTATGAACCTGGGGCTCTGATACCATTTTGTCACGACCCAAAAAATGGGTGTGATGGCACTCGTCTAATCCCACCAAGATAAGTCAGCCTAAAACCCAATATCTAACAAAGTGCGGAAGTAAATGACAATCCAACAACAATTCCTATTATGAAACCAAGTCATATTAATCCAATCCCCAAAATCAGGTTGTCACGTGCACAAGCCTCTAATGTAAATATTAGAATTGAAATAAAATAGAAGTCTAAAATGAAGTTGTCTTTCAGGTAAAAACAAAGTCATAAACTGGAGTAGGAAAGTTCGCTGAGATGACAAGCAGCTACCTTACAATCCTCCACAAGATGCCTCGGAAACGAAGAGAATGGAAGGTATCACAAAAATCCGGGCTCGTAACCTACAAAAAATTGTAGAAGCAAGGGGTGAGTACCAAACCACGCGGTATCCAACAAGCAAACCTCTAAACACAAGTAAAGGGAACTAAATACGGGTACTCCTTACGCCCTATCTAAACCTCCACGCTACAGCCTAACAGTTTACCAAACACACCACTCAATAACCACACTCTATCAGTTTACACATTCTCAATAACAACTCAATATTCAACAGTCAAAAGCCTCACAGAGAAACAATCACAAGATCAGCAAAACACATGTTCAAGTTCATCAATAATAAAATGTTCAATGCCATGAGATGCAATGTCAAATATCGTGATGTATGTCTTTCTTAACGATATACACCCGCTGTCTCTCAGTCCGGGACCCATGGGGGACATATCTGTCCATGCATCTGTCGCGGCGCACGACACAACTCTCGATAATAGTAACCATCGCGGCTCGCGATACGTCCCTCGAAATATAATATCCATCGCGGCGCGCGATACGACCCTTGAAATGATACATCCTTATACCACAATCATGTCTCAGATACAATGCAATTGACATGCTCGAATGAAAATGAGGAGATAACCATTTTGATAACAAAGCACAATTTACAGCAAGGAATACCACACTGACAAATAAGCAACAAGTCCCCAAATCGTTGTCAACACCACACAAGGAAATACACGAAATTCATACGCTTAACAAGAGTTTAGAAATCCACTTGCCTTAACCACTCGAATAATCACTCTGGGACTTGAGCCTTCCCTTTCCGTTGAGCTTCCAAATCGATGCAATCTATGCAAGTATATATATTCACAATAAGGTTTCAGAACTAACATCACTCACACTTTTGTGTGTTTAATCTTGACCTAAAATTTCACCTCAAATTTATAATCAAGTTCGTAATTCTTGATGCCAACTAACATTTCAACTATTATATTTTCCAAGTTCCAAGTCTAAGGTTAAGTCCCTCTTTTTTTTTTCAATACCAACTCTAATAATCCATAAACAATTAATTATCTATCTTAGTATAACAAACTTAAATTATAATATGCTAACAATAGTAAGGATATTTCTATAAATTTACTCTCCAATACTTCCATCTAGTCAAAGGCTTAATCAGTAGAGGTCAGTATCCTGATTCATTCTCAACTTCACAAAATACAAATTTTTATATATGTTTTCCTTTCCAATCACTTCCAACAACCCAATTTAATAATATCTTGTTTTTATAATGTGAACAATAAGAAAAGAAAAATAAATAAAGGAAAAGAAAATATTAAAGTTAATGATTTTACGAAATCGAAAAAAAAGAATAAAAAAAATTGCAGATTTAATAATCTGCATCCAAATTTTTGCCAAACATATAAATATTAGATCATATCATGGCAATCATTGCCAATGATTAGGTTATTATTATTATTTTAATTTTTTTTGTTTACAACCATCAAAATATTATAAAATAATTAAATTTTAAAGATTGGCTAATTCTCTTTCTTCCTACCATAAATTCTTATATATAAACATATGTGTGCAACAATTAAAGAAGACTTGAGCAATTAAAGCAGGGAGAAGAAATACCTGGAGCAGTTCGTAGCCGCAATGCCGAAAACCCTTCGCCCTTTTCTTCTTTTCCTTTTTATTAATTTTTTTCTAAATTAATTATGTACTAAAAGTGATAAATTTTACTCACTTATTTTAATATATGAATGACAAATGGTATAGGATCTTAAATAAGTTATCACATCAGCCCACTAACTATTGATTAATTCATTATCTATGACCACCCATCCATTAATTAATTCAAGTTAAGCATATATTCAAAATTTCCAAAAATGACCTTCCGGGTCATTACAATATTATATGCAGAACATTACTTTATATTTATATAATATGCAGAACATTACTTCATATTTATATATAATATCATCATACATGGATAAAGACTCTAGTCTATTCTTTCCATCCTAGACTCAACATCATAAGAGTACTTTAGGGACGCGGACCTTATAACATAATTAGAATTATAGAATTACAAGACTTTAGGCATAATTTGACATAGGACATCCTTGAATTTTAAGGATTCCTTTTTGATTGAGCTTTGGAAACACATAACAAGCTCCTGAATCATAGACATCCTTTTAAGCATCCATAACCTACAATTTGTGTAAAAAGTAGAGAAGAATGAAGTCAGTACAACAGTGCACTAAGTATGGCAACCATGCAAAAACATACATTTAAAAGGGACATTTTCTTGAAATTGTACTTCATGACTTTTTGACTAAATCTTCATAAAACCTTTTGCGTAATAGCATTTATATCATTCACATATTTCATTTAGACATATTCAAAGGCAAAATATCATATACGATCACACATAGAATTTAAGTCATATTTGATGTCACCTTACAGTAACCAATCGTCCATTTACAGTAAGCATATTCTTCTTTAATAGTGAACATCTTTTCTTTAACTTCTTAACCTCCCAAGTAACCCTCAAGTGATTCTTGGTGCAATGCATCACCATATGGCCACAAGGAAAACCATACCTACATCTTACATAGTCAACACATACCATCATAGAAGTGTAATACCTCAAAGACACATTTAAGCCAATACTATAATCACAGTAAGCAACATCAACTTGTACATATTCTAACTTCACTTAACACCAATGGTCTATAAGACCTTACTCACAATCCTACTCTAGGTATACTAGTGCAATGTATATGTGAAGCCCCATAACCTCACACACACTTACTAAACCTATCATAAGACCACAGGCCTTAATATCCAATTCATACATCAACAAATAAGTGAAGACAATTTCATTCATGTCAACAACCTTCATTATATAGTCATTAAGACATAACATAGTGCGTATAAGAATAAGAACACATCAGATAGACTCATACCATGCACATCTTCATAAACAAGTAGACAAATGCTACCATGCCATGCATAAATACATAACCTTAATCATACACCTTAGAACACCTTCCTTGAACTCGCTAAGGAGTCACTTGTGCAATGTCTAGGTGGGTTCATTACCTCCTCCTATCCTAAGTAACCTCCCTTAGGTCATCCTAGTTAGGGTCTTAGTCATTTACTTTCATTGTCCATTTTACTTTAGGGAAACTATAGCCTTAACCAACAATAAGACCGTGTGATCTAAACATTGAATTTTGTGTCATCCCCTCACACGAACGGAGGGTATCTTACTTGCCAAGGTAAGATATGAGTATCATACTGATATCACTTGCTAGATCCTATGGGGCAACATAGTTATGGAAACTTGGGGGCATCATGGGAACATCACTCTAACACCCTTTTTCGGTCATGAGGCTATCCACCCCGTGAGGTCTATGGTGACCTACCTTCCTTTAATGGGAAGGGAAACCCCTCATCTTCAAGTTCACTCAATGCTAAGCTAAGTCCCTTAGTTTAAAGCCTTTAATTACATTACTTTATAAAACATTGGCTTTAGAAGATTCACTCGCCATATGCTTAGCTCATTATAAATGAGAAGTCCTTTCATCAACCTATATCATGTGAGGAAAACTTTCTCATGGACATAACATATGTAAGCATATATCTAGTTTAGGATACTCTTGAGCACAACTTTCAACAGCCAATCTATTGACTAGATCATCATAAATGTGTGTGTACCTTCATGTGAGCAAACCTTTCACATAACACTTCTAGACCTCACATGTTGATACTTTACTTCATTCATGCATAAGTGTACAAGTGTAAATATATGAGTCATACTTTCATATAAACACATTTACACACTAGGTATAATCATACTTCATCATACAACATGATTTACGTTATAGAATATAAGACATGTTCATAACAAACTCATGCATTCATATCCATGTATATAAGAGACAAAACCTAGGAACTATCCTTTCAAGGTACAAATGTGCAATGAGTAGACAAGGTCCCATACTTTTGCCCATAATATTACACCTATCAAGTCATACTAGTCAATGAAACACATATCATACTTTCATAGACATAAGCTTAACATGCATAGTAGTAGACACTAGTGAATATGAGAACAACATTTCATTAGACACTATTGTCCTATACTACTGGTAAGCATGCATGTAGAGTGAGGGTGTATGTTCATTGGTCAATATGATTACATAATGACTATCAACAACACATTGAGGCAGCCACCCTTTTAGGACCACAGTCCAAAACCAAACATAAACCACACAACACACTATAGCATAAGATGCAAGCCAACTTCATATCACACTTAAGACTCCTAACTTTTGTTGTTCATGCATTCACATAGGGTACATAGGTAGGGAGCATCATTACTTAATATTTCATTAATGGAGGCACCTACAAATAACCCTAACATAATCATTCTCATGCTCATAACAATAGTAACATAACCTAGATTCACAGCTAGAGTAGAAAACTAGGCACAAGTTACACATAAGGTGATCATCATAACTACACATTCATATATTCGTCAATTTTCCTTCAAGTCCATGGTCAACTCATATGAAATGAAAATAATGTAAACACCGCTACCATAACTGGACAATACCACACAACGCCATACAAGGCTTCATCAACTATCAATACTATAAGAAAAGAAGAGAGGGAGAGCCATTCTTACCAACTAATTAACCTTTGATCAGCATTGATCAACACACCTTTTTAATCATCAATAAATTATAGGGATGTACCTAAATACACATTTATTGATTAAAGAAACCATGAACAAGTCGCTAGATGATCATACTATATCATAATATAAGGCATCAAATATACACTAAGAAAGTAGAGGGTCATATATCACTTACTGTTATTCTTTACAGTGATTACCATGATTAACATTCACAATATACCAATAATACCCACATAGGAAAGTAGATAAAGAATAATAATCATGTCTAAATCTGCTTCATCTACCTTAAATTGAGATCATATCACATGCATAGCACTATCAATCAATACAATAGAAGAACTTAGATTAGTTCATTCCAATCCTTCTTTAATTTGTTCATACGAGATTAATATCCATAATAAATGATATTAAACTAAGTCAATATCTACAAGCATCCTATCATTATAAAATTCCAATTTTATACATTATAAGATCAATGTTACAGTGAAGACATGGACATATAAGCTAGGCATGTTCAGATCTTCATACATTGATCCACATGGATCCTTCATCATCAATTCATCATCAATACATGTAAATAACAGTACACATAAGAAATTCGATGTAATAGAATCACAATTCAACCAATAAAGAGTCACGATCACAATACCCATGCAACGGCTAAATCGAGTTTGTGAAGGGACATGGGTTCATAATGCAATTGGACTGAATTCCACGTTAAAACGAATACATTATGATCAATTCCTCATGATTAAGACTTTCAATTTTTTTTAGAAAGAACCTATGGCTAGATTGAAAGATTGAAAGTTTGATCATGAAATCTGATTGAAAAGTTTGAAGAAGACTCTCCAGATGAAAGATTAACTAGATATGAAGGATCACCATACCTTAATATAGAATAAAACCTCTAAAACTTGACGAAGAATCCATGGGAATCCAAGCTCCAAGCTATTCTAGAGCTTTGCCTTCAATGGAGGTTCTAGAGAGAATATATTTGGACGGGAAGTTTAATTTGTGTAGAAGGGATTGGGAATGGGTTGATCACGTTTTTGATTACTTAACTATACCCACAAATAATCAAATAAACCTATTATGGTCATTTTAGGAAGTGGGGTGAATTTCCCATTCACCCCTTTAATGAAATAGTCGCCAGGCAACTTCCAACAGCCTGCACCAACGACCACAATTGACGCCCAGTAGGTCCATTGACGAACCGTCTTTGGCTTCCTCGATTGGGTCGTTGGGCTGTTCTTTGGATGAGCCTAATGTAGGATAAGTGTGTCACATCCGGGGAGCACCCCCTAGAAGTAACATGGCGTACTTGACCTCTCTGAGGTTTTATACAATCCCATAGTTATCATTCATCGCATCGACATAGTAAATTTAGCAGAAAATTTAGAACTTTTAATAGCATATCATATGCTACAAACATCACTTCGTATATATATAAAATATAAGTCATAATACATATTTATACCCTAAGTCTCTTTTCCATCTTAGACTCAACAACTTTAGAATACATTAGGGACACGACCCTTAAAATATAAGATATAACTATATAACATATAGTAAACTTTAAATATGATATTAGTAGGGAATCTTTGGAACTTAAGGACCCCTCTCCTTGATCTTGGGAATAAATTATAAAGATCCTTGATCATATACATCCTTTAAGCATCCATAACCTTTTTTTGTGTAAAAAGTAGAGAAAATACGGGTAGTACAAGAATGGACTAAGTATGGCAACCATGCATTTAATAAGGGATATTTTTCTTGAAATCATACTTCATGCCTTTTTGAGTAAATCTTCATAAAACCTTTAGACACTAGAATTTATATCTTTCACATACTTCATATAAACATACTAAAAGGCCAAACAACACATAAGATCACATATAGAATTTATTGCATTGTTAAGGCACCTTACGGTAAGCTACATCAAGTCACACATATATTGACTTATTTGCATATACATCTTTATTAGACTTTGTTCATGACCCCAATCTTAGTATACTAGTGCAATGCACATGTGAAGCCCCATAACCCCACACATGCTTAGTAAACCTTCATGAGACCACAAACCTTAGCATTCAATTCATACATCAAAAAGTAAGTGAGGGCAACTTCATTCATGTCAAAACAAAACCATCGTCATATAGATTCATACCATGCATACCTTCATAACAAGTATACCAATACTACAAAGTCATGCATATGGACATAAACATAATCATACATATTAGGTCACCTTCCTATGTCTTCCTAAGGAGCTACTTGTGCAATGTCTACATGGGTTAATTACTTTCACCTATCCTAAGTAACTTACCTTAAGTACTCCTAGTTATGATCCCATTCATTTACTTCCACTTTCCATTTTACTTTGGGGAAACTATAGCCTTAACCGACACTGCTAAACATGAAATTTGGTGTTGTAGATCCTTACACCAATGGAAGGTGTTCTTACCTAGCCAAGTTAGAACATTAACACAAGCTATCATACCAAGTGATATCACATTTCTAGATCCTATGTGGCAAGCATAGTTATGGAACTTGAGGTACATGCGAAAACCTTCTTTATGAAAAGATTAGGCTTTGTAGTTAGTTATTCACTTATTGAAACCCTATTTATGTCTATTGAGTAATTATGGTTATCCACCTCATGAGATTTATGGTGACCTACCTTTCCACATTGGAAAGGGACAGTCGCTCATATTCAAGTTCACTCGGTTCTAAGCTAAGTTCCCTTTATTTGAAACCTTCATTAATACTACTTTATAAAATGTAGGCTTAGGAGATTCATACCCTCATATGCTTAGATCATAGGTTATAGATGAACTTTCATCAACCTAAATCATGTGAGAAGATCCTTTCACATGGACATAGCATATGTATTAGCACTATCTAGCTTAGGATACACTTGAGCACACCTTTCAAGGCTCCTCTATTGACTAGATCATTATTCATGTGTGTATGTATGCAGATATGTGAGAAAATCTTTAACATAACACCTTAAGTCATACATGTTCCTATATACATATTCATACATATAGCAACCAAAACTAGAACTATCCTATCAAGGTACACATGTGAAATGCATAGAAAGAGTCCTTTCACCTTGCCCATACTAGTACACATATCAAGTCATCCTATTAAGGAATACATAACATACTTCACATACATATACTTTACATGCATAGTAGTAGACACTAGTGAATATGAGAATCACCATTCATTTAGACACCATGACCTATACTACTTGTAACATGTGTAAAGTTAGTGTGTGTGTACATTGGTCAACATGTATATTGGTCAACATGATCACCTAATGCTATCAGCAACACATTCAGGCAGGAACCCTCTTAGAACATAATACTCTTCAAATATAAACCACGCAACACATAATAGCATAGGAGACAAGCAAACTTCATATTTCACTTAAGACTCCTAACTTGTGCTATTCATGCATTCACATAGGGATACATAGGTAAGGATATATTAACCATTTTAACTCATCAAAGGAAGCACCTATACTTTACCCTAACATGGATATACACATGCTTACAAAATAGCCATACAACCTAAATCACAACTAGAATAGGAAAGTAGACATAAGCGTCACATAGTATCATCATAAGTACATGTTCATATATTCATCACTTTTCCTTCATGGACATGGTCAAAACATATATATATATATATATATATATATATATATTGAATATAAAGTAACACCGCCACCATAAGTGGACCATACCACACAATGCCATACAAGGCTTCATCAACATTACTATACAGAAATAGAGAAGTAGAAGAGTAGAGGAATTCTTACAAATCCTTTAGCCTTTGGTCATCATTGAACATTGCTACTCTTTCATCAATAAATCAAGTATAGGGAAATATCTTAAGGTTCCATAATCATACATGAAGTTAATCATAAGCTACTACAAGGACATGCTACAACTAGTACAACATATCATTAACATGCTAGGATGTGGAAGGACATAGATCATCAACCAACTTCACTTGAATGAACTATAGATCATATTTCATAAATAATATCAATCCAAGGCAGTAGCTAATCATACACTTAATCATATCAAAATTGTGCTTATATCTTTTCAAGATCAAGCTACTATCTGGCATTAAACTAGCAATTCAATGTAGAGTATTGAGAATAGCCATCTTATTAATTTTCCCAATGTATTAATCATAAATAATATTTTACCAATAAAGTACATGATAGGACATATCTAATGAAATCATAGTCTAGATGAGACACTACTACAATTGCCAATAAGGTGAAATTCACTATAAGCATGCTTCATATTATAAATTCATGGAAGGTAAGTGTACATAAGTTAATCCTAGTCAAACTATCATGAATTGACCAATATTAAATGCATTACATATAATTCATAATCTTATAACATTATAGGAAGCAGCTATAGACAATTAACCATGATCAATTCATATAACAACTACCTAAAGTCAAGATCACAAGTTACTACTTGATAGAATAGAACAACCGAGATCAATTCAAACCAAGCCTTCTTTACTTTGATCATAAAATATTTATATACACAATTCAACCATGGTATTAACCTAAAAAAATATCTACAAGAACCACAACATAATCGAAATCCATTTTTAATCAATTGAGGACCCACATTACAAAATGAAGACTAGGCTAGGCATGTTCAAACCTTCATGCATTGATTCACATGGGTAATTCAAGAATGATACACCATAAATATACATAATATAGAGTATACATAAGCATATCAACATAATTGAATCACAAATCAATATGCATAAGATCAAGATCATAAAGCCATACATAGGCAAAAATCGAGTTTGTGAAAGAGCATGGGTTCATCATGCAATAGGATTGAAAATCACATCCAAATCAGTAAATAATAATCAATACATTCATATTATGGTTTTGAAATCAATTTAAGAAAGAACCCATGGCTAGAATGAAGAAGAAGAACTTGATCATATTTTTCTCTTTGAAAACTTTGAGATTAACTCTGTAGATGGAAGGATAACTACAGATGAAGGATCACCATACCTTTATCTACATTAAAATCTCTAAAACTGGATTGTTCATCCAAGCTCCAAGCTGTTCTTGAGCTTCACCAACAATGGAGGTTCTAGAGAGTATTTTTGGAGGGAAAAGTCTAATTTGGTGAATTGTATTGGGTGTGGGGTTGATCACGTTTTTACTCCCTAATATCTACCCAAAAGTAGCTAAATAATTCCTATTAGAATCAGTTTAGGACGTGTGTGAATTTCCCATTCACCCCTTATATAAAACAAACGCATGCACTAGTTTACAGGCCACCATCGACAGAGTAATCGACTGGCCGTAGGTCAATCTACAGGCCTTCCTTTGGATTCTGTCGATCGTTACTTGGCCAATTTTCGGATTGAGACCTGCCCAAGCTAAGAACCAACGGACAAGACCTCACCAAAGGTCTGTTGGTTGATCAACTGGCTGTTGTTTCGTCCGTCGATTGACACTGCCTAGGCAGTGTCTCGACCAGCCTTAGGTCCTTCTTGTGGGGCCTTTTGAAGGGACTTTTAGATGTCGTATCCGGAAGTTTCCAACGTAAATATGAACCTTAATAAGCTTTAGACCTTCCACATATGTTTAACCCAAAACAAACACCTGAAACTCGTCAAAACAGGCTAGGCCCCACCAAGAGACACATTGAGCGTCTTAAGGGCTATCTTTCGAACGTCTTGGACATTCTTAGTTGTTTGACCTCCAATCTTCTCGAAGATATATATAAATTATTTAAACATCATTATAACTAATTTTAAGACTTCATAAGCTCATGAAATGCAGTATATAATCACGCATGGACACATAGGTGACTAGTCGTAGAACGTTTTGGCCGTTCCTTGACGTTCGACTTCCAAATAACTTCAAACTTTACACACTGCCTCTAAACCATAATATAAGTTATTTTAGGACCTTGAAACATTAAGACAAACATGTTAGGCTCTAGACACCCTATATCATTTTGGGGTTTTACAAAGTGTCCATCGACGACACCACCATTGATAGGCCGTTTGTCAACAAATGGGGCGTTGTTTGGTTTAGTTTATTGACACGGCAGTGTCTCGACAGCCCTTGGGTCCTTCTTATGTGCACATCTGCAGGGTCCTTAGAAAGACGTTGCTGGACGTTTCCAACATAAATACAAACCTTAACAATTTAAGGACCTTTGAATTTAGTTTCACCCAAAACAAATACTCGCAACACGTCCAAACATGAAAGGCACACTCAAGACACACATGAACGTCTCAAGGGCTAATGTTCTAACGCCTTAGATGTTCTTGGACGTTTCACCTTTAAACTTCATGAAACTCCATAAAATGCTTATAAAAATCATTATTACTCATTTATAGACCTCATAAGATCATGACACACACATAAGAACATAAAAACACATAAGACCCCTTAGGTGACTAGTCATCGACCGTCTTGGTCATCCCTTAACGTTTGACTTCCAAATGACTTCAAATCACCCAAGCATACTTTAAAGCACTGTATTAAAATTTTAACAAGCTTATAGAAACATGTGAGGCCCTAGACATCCAAAATCATTTTTTTGGGTCTTAAAATATCCCCCACGTGGGACCATTCGTTCTCGAATGACACTTAGAACACTTTAATCACAACAAGGACTTCAATGAATCATTTAGCAGCTCATCACATTTATAAAATCCCCATATAGAAGTTAATTTAACATTCTTACGAGGAAACACACTTCAATCAATGTAGCACTCAATGCATACAAGAAAGCAAAACTTCTATCCACTCACTCTTTAATGCATCCTACACATAGGCTCTTGTCATGTCCATAGGGGGAACATCCTTCTCCTAATAATAACATTGTCATTGCACTTCGTTTTATTAAGTTCTCATCTTGAAGCTATTTTTAAGTTAATTCTAGGTAGTTTCAATAACACTCAAGAAATAATTAGGCACTCATACTTCAATGCACATAGACTTGAGTAAGATAGGTTGACACTGGATTCTTTTTAGTTAAGCCTAGTGCCATGAGGGTCATACTCAACAATACCATGCTTATTTTTCTCCATGGAGGATTTTCCTTCTCCTTAACACACTTACATATCTCATGATTTCATACCCAAACACATGCACAAAGATCAACTTTACTGTAACAATGAAAATTTCTCAATTTCTTAATCATGGCATGCTCAAAAATCCTTCTTAGTGAAGTCAAAAAATTGTAATTCACACCACACACATTACAATAATAGGAAGACATTTAATAACATTTCACTTTCTAGATTAACATTAGCTTTCATAAACATGCATCATTTAGGGTAAGTCTTACAATTTATAGGCACACACAAGGACAATAGCTAAGATGCCTTAACGTTTTCAAGAGTGAACCTATATGCATGCTTTCCAAACAATAAAAGTCACATAGTTTTCAAGTGACTCAACATATTTCATTTTAAGGAGACTCAAATTTTTCAGTATAAGTCTAAACATTACACGTTAAGACTCACTACAAACATGCTTCTCACCTTGTCTCATGAAGTTAAATGCACAACTAGCAGGTCAAGATGCACAATCAACATGAGAAAACCGTGAATTTAATCAAAAATATTCTTCAAGAACTTTATAATCTTCAAAATACTCTGAGTATAGGGTAAATAATGAAAAACCAAACACATAGAGGTCATGCAATTAAAACTTTAATGCAGAACTCTTATCATGCACACGTTTACAATTCATTAGTTTCAAGTTCAAGTAAACATTGAAGGAAAAGGTAGAAATATCTAAAAACTTAATACTCAATCACCATACCCCATTTATGGTGAACCCAAATAAGAGCAACTTAACCCAACCTCAAGAGCATGTTAACTTAACAACCTTCATTGTAAGATCTCGAAAATTACTAAGGTGAACTAGAGCCTAAAATTTTGTTCATGATCGTATAAGGTCCTAAATAGGTATATAATGTTGTATTGAGGCAGTGTTTAAGATTTTAGATTTATTGCAAGTCAAACATCAAAGGACGACCAAGACATTTGACGACTAAGTCACCTGTGCCTCATATGTGGTTCTATGTGTTTATGTGTTATTCATGAGGTTATATGATCCTTAAATGAGTTATTGTGGTATATATAGGCAGTTTGTCAAGTTTAGTGAAGTTTGGACGTCAAACGTCCAAGAACGTCCATGACGTTTGAATGGTTTTCCTTAAAACGACCTTGTGTGTCTATGCATATTTCGTTGAGTAGATGTTTGTTTTGGAAAAAATTCATGTGAGATGTACTAAAATAGTATAATAGCATGTTTGGGTTGGAAACTTCAAGGAAAACATCCCCTAATGGTCCTTGAGGAAGGACCCAAGTTGGTATCCAAGACTGTCCAAGACAACCCCAAACGACTGAGGAAATCGACGACTCGTGGGCCAGTCGACTCCACGTCTATGAGTGCCGTTGGTGGATACATAGGCATTGGAGGAGAGGCAGACAAAGACAAGATGCAGCCCCAGACCAACGACCAATAGGACGATCTGTTGGTCAAGGGACAGGCCGTGGATGGGTAATCGTCGATGGTGAGTGTTTCTTGCGCAGTCTACTTTAAAGTTGATGGGTGAAGTTGTAAATTTACCACACATCAAAAAAGAGTATTGTCAGTTCCTTACGGGTATTTTGGGTATTTTAAATGTGTTTATAAGCTTAAAACACATAGAAGATTTCATTCTTCATAATCAAAACCCAAATTCCCTTAGAAATTCTCTAGAACTCCATTGGAGCCAAAACTCAAGGAAGAGCATGGAATGGTGAATTTAGTGGAGATTCTTCATAAAATTGAAGAATTAGCTTTATTGAGGTATGATTTTGAGCCTTGAAACTCTATTCATGAAGGAGCCCAACTTTTAGAGATGTTCTGCAATGTTTTCAAAGATGAATTGTCTAATTTAATGATCTATGCATGTGTTATTGCATTAATGGTTTTTACACATTGATAAGTGATTGAATTTTTATTAATTTGATTATTTTAACTCAATTAACTTATGAACCCATGAAATTGATGAACCCTAGTTTTTGATGAAGTTATGGGTTAAGTGATACTGATCTAATGTTTATGAATTCTAGTGTAGTTTTCTATGGGCTATTGATTAATGTAATAATTGTATTGAATTGATATATAGGTTCTCTTAAATTTATGAATCTCTATTGAATTGACCTAGTTTCATTGAATATGATAGTTTTAAAATTGTATTGATGTTCATGGCCATTGGTAAGGGGCTTATGGTATTTAATTTGATGATTTAGCATCGAATTGAGGTGTTGATAATGGAGTGGCGGTACGCTTCCCTATTTCCCTTAATTTTATGTTAATTAGACTTAAATTATGTTGTAATTGTTATGGTCCACTTATGGTGGCGGTGTTATGTGATTTACTTGCAATTGATGTGGTCTTGTCGGCGTTACTTTATGTATTATGATGACAATGGCCTTGTCAGCAACTACTTGAAGTAATGTTGTTATTTATGTAGTTGATTATTAGAAGCATGATAATATCTACCTAAATGATAAGTAATGTGAAAGTATATGTAGTTTCTTCTATTGATGTTACTTAGGTGATCATGTTAGACTATGATAGGTCTTTGTATGTATATTTTTAGGGTTGATGTATGCTTATCCCTACTTGACTATATCAGTCTATGATGGTCATATTGATGATCATATCATAGTGCATAGGATGACTTAAAGAGTGTATGGTTATGTCTGTGTGTTTCTCGAATGACATGTAGTATGTGTTAAAGTAAAGTGTGTTGTGTCTCATCTTTGTCCACTTGTGTCCCTTACTTGATGCATGTATGAATGTGAATACGTGATGTCTTCACTTAGGATGCTAAATCCACTTAGTCTTGTATGAATGAATAACATGATACCTTAAATAATGCTAAGAAAGTCCTTTATGTGAAAGCTTGAACCAGTGGTAAAGTTCTTATTGTTGAAGTCGAAAGTTGTAATGGTATCCTGCACGAAAAGAAATGATAGACTTTAGGTTGATTGGCTGGAACTGCATCATATCAAACCTTAGGAAAGTCATGATGAGCTTCTTATCGCCATGGTAAGGTAGCCCTAGTGGACCTTTCTTTAGTAGGGTGAGTGTGATTGGGTTATGAACTTGATATGGAACCCTTTTAAATGAAACCTATGTGTGAATTAATCTACGAGAACAAAGTCTATCACCGACTGAGTGAGTATGGTAAGGGAAGTAATTCTAGTTAAAAAATGAGACTAGATTATAAAGCATGCCCTTCATATTCCTTTTCCATGTGCCTACATGGGGTGTGTCCAAGTTCTACCATTGGCAAGTAGAAGACCCTCATCGGAGTAGGATAGAACTCTGGATTCCATGTCTTTCTATCATGGTTTATATTGGTTATTACCTATTCGCATCATATGGGATACCTACTAGCATTACAGAAGTTGTATGAGGTTTAGGTGGTGGTATGGGAAGCTATATAGACATTGTACAATAGTCTTTGAAGGAGTGAGTTAGAGTCCCTAGGTCTTGCCAAGACCATTACATGAATGTCCTTATGTGAGGAATGAGTCTTTATTGAACTAATGGATTTAATGACTTAAGTTAATGAAGAAAGTATGTTAAATGAATAAGTACTTACCTAGAGTAGATAAGGGTTGTCTAAATAAGTTGTGAAGGGGGCATAGGAATGGTTACTTCGTATCTTACCTAGATAAGTCGTAAGAATGACTCTAGTTATGGAAGATGTTGATTATGTGGACATGATCTAAGCATTAGGTAGTTTTAAGTATTATTTAGGTAGTCTTGAAGAGGTCAATCATGGATGTTATCTTCTTGATTTACTTAAGTATGTCTTTTGATAGCATTTGGTAAGATAATGTGATATTATATATATATTGTTGTGTTAAGTGAGAATGATTTTATCATAGGTAGTCTATAGGATCTCTTAAGTGTGTGTGTAAGGGATTGTATGGGCAGTCGCTTCACAACTCACTCAAGTGAAACTTAGAATCATCTTTGGTAGAAGGATCTCATGTTTACGTGTATGGTTGTTTGTAGGTGTGTATGTGTCCCTTTATAAGTAGGTCATGAGAATCATTAAGGCGTGACAAGAGAGATTGTATGCGCGGTCTCTCGTAGTGGTTCTTAAGTGAGTGTCAGGATAGATTTTAGTGAGAAGACTACATGGGAAGAAGTGATAAAAGGGAAGAGAAATCACTTAACTGTTACAATGAAGTAATTCACTATACAGTGAATATAAGTTGCTGTAATGTTGCCTCAAAATTGTGAATAATTGTTTAAATGTTATCTTATGTGTTTCTAAGTTGATAAATGTTGTTCTTATGATTATAATATGATATTTAAATGAAATGATGTATATTTCAAATTAATGTCCATTTTTATTATTTTATGAATTATGCCATACTTAGTACATGTGATTGTACTAATCCATGCTTTTATCTATCTCTATAGTTGTTGGTAGGTGAGGAGCACTTATGAAGAAAGACTTGGATCGTAGTATCATTCAAGTGAAGTTGAAGTATGTCTTCATTTGACACGAGGGCATAAATGTCTTTTATGTTTCTTATTGAAATATTGTAATAGACTAAGTATTTCTATTTTCGTATTGTGTATGGGTCGTGTACCAAAGTATTCTTATGTCTATGTTTGATGATAATCAGACTTAGTATTTCCTATGATTTTATATGAAAAGAGATTTTAAGGACAATGAAATGTTTCGTGAAAAGTTTTAATTTCACACTACTTTTCATTATTTATGCGATGAACGATACATAAGGGCTTGTGTAAGACCACTGTGAGGTCGAGTACGACGCTTGGACTACAAGAATGCTATATCTTCTAGGGTGTGGTCTCGAGATATGAAAAGCTTGGTAAGTCACATCTAGTAGAGTCTTGAATATCGGTGTGAGTCGCGACACATCTATGGGTGAATGGTTATAGGACGACAGAGTTTTCATTATTTTATACTTCAATGTCGTGCCGTAGAGTAAAAGTTATGATTAATCTTTTATTATGGTTTTCCTTGTGTTTCTAGAAGGATGAACACGAGGAGGACACCGTCTAGGAGAGTTGAGGAGAATGATCTTCATGAGGAGATTCATACTCAAGTTGAGGAAGTTGAGCAAGTTCCTCAAGGTGCTAAGGTGATTAAGTTGATCAAGTCCCTATTGTGGAAGGAGGTAATGATGTTCTGGTGGTTTCCTCGGAGTTGAGTAATAGTGATATTAGAGAGGTTTTCCTTGCTTTAGCCTGAGCCGTGACTACTCAAGAAAATTTTAGTATTGTGAATAGGGTGAATGTTGTGGAGACCACTATGACATCTAGGTTAAGAGATTTTATGAGGATGAATCCTCCAATCTTTCTTGGCTCTAAGGTGGGAGAGGATCCCCAAGAGTTCCAAGATAGAGTGTACAAGGTGTTGAGTGCTATGGGAGTTATATCTAGTAAAAAGGAGGAGATAGCTTCCAATCAATTGAGGGATGTTTCTCAAGTATTGTACACTCAATGGAAGGACAATAGGCAGGTGGAGTCGGGTCCTATGAGTGGGAAGAATTTAAGAAAGCTTTTCTTGGGAAGTATTTTTCCCGTGAGAGGAGGGAAGTTAAGTAGAGGAGTTTATCAATCTTAAGCAAGGAAATATGAGCACTGAGAAGTACTCTTTGAAGTTATCAATTTTATATAGATATGCCTCATCCCTTGTGTCTAATCCAAGGGATGAGATGAGTCATTTCGTGACGGGTGTCACTGATCTAGTGAGGGAGGAATGCCTTATGGTGATGCTACATGATGATATGAATTTAGATAGACTCATGGTGTATGCACAATCAATTGAAGAGTCCAAACTAAAGAGGATGTCCAGAAACTTGAAAAGGAGTGGTTCTAGTAATCAAGGGCAACCTAGTTTTAAGAACAGGGCTAAAACTCAAGAAGAATCTAGGAGTGCTAAGGTGAAATTGGAGAAAGGAGGTCGTTCTTAAAATGTCAAACCTACATGTGTCACTTGTAGAAAGAGACATTATGGTGAGTGTCTAAGGGTTACTTGAGTTTCTTTGATTGTGTTAAGGATGGACACAAGGTGAGATATTGTCCTTCCATTGCTTCTATAGGAAGATAGGGTAAAAAAGTTTCCCCAAATGTTCAAAAGGATGATGTTCAAGAAACGAGGCATTTCTATGCACTCCGGATTAGAGGAGAGAAGCCGGATGGTGGTGAAGATGATGAGGGTATTTCCTTGCATTTCCTTTTAGTTATATGAGTTCCTTCTAAGTGGGGGAGTATGGTTGGTAGATGGGATAAAAAGTCATAGAAGCATGTTGCCTGTGCATTATGTTTAGGAGTTTCGTTGAAATTGAATTTCATTAACTTCTTGCATTGTGTATTTTATATAGTTATGATTATGTGGCAAAATGTGTTTATATTATTTTACCTTGCATATTAGCATGTTTCTATAATCAATTACCTAAAAGTTGCATTTTTTTGAAAAAATTGCCTAATTATTGTAGCATTGGACTGCTCACTGTTAAATTTTTTTATAAATTGACTAATTCATTCTTTGGTCTAAAATTGTTGTAATGTGGTTAGAACTGATGTATAGGAGTATGATATTTAATATAAAATGAGTTTTTGTTATTTGGAATGAATCATGTGAGTTTTATAACATAATGAGTCATAAAATTTTCTTACAGTTTATTGTTGTGTTGTGAATCTCTAGACTATGTGAAATTGATGTTCTCTTATATGTTAGAATTTTATTAGGTGTTATATGGTATGGTTATGATCTGCTAGTTGAATCTCTTTTCTTTGAAGTGTTCGAAGAGTGGTAAGTGTCATTCGAGGACGAATGCTGTCCATGTGAGGGAAAAATGTAAGATCTAGAAAATGACCTAGGTGGAATAGATCCTAACATGTTGTTAATGATGGTCTAAGGTCCAAAATAGGTCTATAATATGGTATTGAGGCAGTGTTTAAGAGTTTAGGTGCATTTTGAAGTCAAACGTAAAGGGACGACCAAAACGTTCGACGTCTAAGTCACTTATGTTTCTCATATGTGGTTCTATGTCTTTTTATGTGATTCATGAGGTTATGATGTACTTATATTAGTTGTTATGTTTTATATAGGCAGTGTGTCATGTTTAGTGAATTTTGGAGGTCAAACGTCTAAGAACATCCATGACGTTCGAATGGTTTGCGAACGACCTTGTGTGTCTACGCATGTTTCTTTGTGTTTTACATGTTTGTTTTGGATTAAATTCATATGATATGTCCTAAAATCGTATACGATCATGTTTGGGTTTGAAACGTCCAGGAAAACATCCCCAAGGACCATCTAATGGTCCTTGAGGACGGACCCAAGTTGTTATCCAAGATTGTCCAATACAACCCCAAATAACTGAGACAATCGACGACTCGTGGGCCAGTCGACGCCTCATCGATGGGTGGAGTTGTTGTATACATTGGTGTGGGAGGAGATGCATCCAAAGACAAGCCACAGCCCCAAACCACTGACCAATAGGATAGTTCGTTGGTCAAGGGACGGGCCGTCGATGGGCAATCGTTGATGGTCTGTGTTTCCTGCACATGCCACTTTTAAGTTGAGGGGTAAAGTTTTAAATTCACCCCACGTCCGAATAAGATTATTGGAGGTTCCTTGAGTCTTTATGGTATTTTAAATGTCTTTATAAGCCTAAAACACTTAGAAGATTTCATTATTCAAAATCAAAACCCAAATTCCATTAGAAATTCTCTAGAAATCCATTGGAGCCAAAACTCGAGAAAGAGCTTAGATTGGAGAATTAAGTGGAGATTTTTAATCAAATTGAAGAATTAGATTCATTGTGGTACGATTTTCATGCTTGAAACTGTATTCATCAAAAATCCCATCTTTCAAAGATGTTCTCCAAAAATTTCAAAGATGAATCATAGAATTTCATGATCTATGCATGGGTTCTTGTATTAAAGGTTTTAAGCATTGATTAGTTATTGAATTGTTATTAATTTAATGATTTTTATTAAATTAACCTATTAACCCTAGTTTTGACTAAGTTATGGGTTAAGTGATATTGATCTAATGTTTATGAATTCTAGTGTAGTTTTCTTTGGGATATTGGTTGATGTAATAATTGAATTTAATTGATATATAGGTTGTATTAGATTGATTAAACTCTATTGAATCGACCTTGTTTCATTGACTATGATAGTTTTTAAATTGTATTGATGTTCATGGCCATTGGTAAGGGTCTTATGGTATTGAATTGGATGATTTAGCATCGAATTGAGGGGTTGAGAATGTAGTGGTAGTACGCTTCCATATTTCCCTTTATTTTATGTTAATTATACTTCAATTTTGTTGTGGTTTATATGGTCCACTAATGGTTTAGTGCTATGTGCTTTACTTGTAATTGATGTGGCCTTGTTGCCGTTACTTTATGTATTTGATGATTATGACCTTGTGATCAACTACATGAAGTAATGTGTTTGTTTGTGTAGTTTATTATGTGACGTACGAGAATATCTACCTATATGATAATTAATGTGAAAGTATATGTTGTTTCTTGTATTGATCTTACTTAGGTGATCATGTTAGACTATTACTAGGGTTTTGTGTGCATAGTCTTATGGTTGGTGTATGCTTATCCCTACTTGAATATATAAGTCTATGATGGTTATATTGATGATTATATTTTAGTGTATAGGATTACATAAAGATGATCATGGTTATTCCTAAGTGACTTAAAGAATGACATGTAATATGTGTTACAATGAAGTAGGTTGTGCCTTGTCTTGGTTGACTTGTGTCCCTTACTTGATAAATGTATTAATGTGAATATGAGATGTCTTGACTTAGCATGCTAAAGTCTCTTAGTATTGTATGTATGAATGACATGTGACCTTAAATGATGTTAAGAGGGTCTTCCTGTGAAACCTTGAACCTAGTGGTAAGGTTATGAATATTGTAGTCGAAAGCCGTAATGGTATCCTTCAAATAAAGGAATGATAAACTTAAGGTTGATTGGGTGGAACGACAATATATCAAACCTTAGGAAAGTCATGATGAACTTCTTTTCACCATTGGAAAGTAGCCCTACAGGAAATCTTTTGTAGGGTAAATGAGATTGGATTATGAACTTTGTATAAAGCCCTTTACATGAACCTTTAATGTAAATTACTCTATGAAAACAAAGGCTAGCACCGAGAGAGTATGGCAAGGGAAGTATTTACAGTTAAAGGATGAGACTAGAATACAAAGCACACCCTTCATATTCCTTAACCATGTGACTACATGGGATGTGTCCATGTTCTACCATTGGAAAGTAGAACACCCTCATCGGAGTAGGTTAGAATTCCAAATTCCATGCTTTTCTATCATTGTCTATGTTAGTTATTGCCTATTCTTATAATGTGGGATACCTACTAGCATAAGAGAAGTTCTATGAAGTTTAGATGGTGGTATGAGACACTATCTAGATTGCACAATAGTCTTTGAAAGTGTTAGTTAAAGTCCCTATATCTTGTCCAAGACCAGTACTTGAATGTCCTTATGTGATGAATGAGTCATAAATAAACTAATGAATGTAATGACTTAAGTTAAGAAAGTATGTTAAATGAATCAGTATTTATCTAGAGTATTTAAGTGTTGTCTAGTTAAGGTGAGAAGGGGGCATACGAATGGTCACTTCGTATCTTACCTACATAAGTCTTAAGAATGAATCTAGTTAGGGAAGATGGTTGATTTTGTGGACATGATCTAAGCCTTAGGTAGTCTTAAGGATTGCATAGGTAACATTTAAGAGGTCAATCATGGGCGTTATATTCTTGATTTACTTAATTAATTCTTTTGATAACCTTTATAGGAGAGAATGTCATAATATATAAATGCTAATGAATTAAGTGAGAATGATTCTATATTAGGTTGTCTATAGGATCTCTTAAGTGTGGGTGTAAGAGATTGTATGTGCGGTATCTTTTTTGTCTTACTGAAATGACTCTTAGAATAGCTCTAAGTGAGGGTAATATATGCTAAATTGTATGTAAAAGTGAAGATAAGGCATTTCACTGTAACAGTAATATATGCTAAACTGTATGTAACAGTGCGTCTAATGTGCTAACCCTTTCTTTTCCCTTTTTGACTAAAGTGTAGGGAATTGGAAGTCTTGATATGCCATGGAGGATGGATAGGTTTCTAAGGGTTAAATATGAAGTATTGGTGATTCCTCATCGATTCGAGGACAATATCCACGTGTTCCTTTATATCTTAGTCGTTATTTTAGGTCTTGTATGGGTTTAGTCCCAATTGTTGTATATTCCAAAGTTTATATGGTACAAGGAGATGTTGTAAAGGTTTAGTGTTTTAAATGAAAGTCTTCCACTTGTGTAATATTTATGGAAAGATTTCTTCGTGTGTGAATAAAGTTTTAAATTCTTACTCATTTTGGTTTGATTATTATGCAATGAATGATACCAGTGTCTTAGATGAGACTCCTTGAAGTCTCATTTGCCGTATGGAGACGCAAGGACGCTGTAACTTCTAGGGTATACTTTTGGGTCGTTACATGCCATACTTAGTAAATTGTTTTGTACTAATCTAATACTTTTCTATACTCTATAAGTAATGTTTTGGAAGCAAGGTTGAAGTCTAGAAGGCAAAGCTTGCAAAAGTTTCTCTCAAGACAAAGTATGTCCTCATATATCTGAGGGCATAGTTTAATTCCACACTACTTTGCATGATTTATGTAATGAATGATATTTAAAGGTCTTATACAACACCCCAAAGGGTCAAGTACGCCCATTAATGACCCAAGGGTTCTACCTAACTTCTAGGGGGTACTTTCAAGTTGTGATAGACTTGGTATCAGAGCATAAGGTAATGGGAAATAGTTTAGGGTCTTAAAGTGTCACAAGCTCTAGTAGTGTCTCGGTCATTGGTGTGAGTCACGACACATCCATGAACAAGAGGCTATAGGACGACAGAGTTTCACTTTATTCATTACTCTTGAATCATTCCATAGAACTTAACTCCATAAGGAGTCTGTCTCTTATGTCTGTCTCTTATGTTCCCTTGTACGATGGTCTTGTTGGTGTGATTTCTTGGAAGGGGAGATGGTTCTAAGTTTGAAGGAGCGAAAATATGAGTTTTGATGGTTTTGTGGCTATAAGAGTAGATATGAATGTATGTTTTGAAAATTGTGATGTGATGCCATTTATGGCTATGTGTGACTTATAAGGTTGGAAGTATTGTGATGAGAAACTTTATGGTGATGTAGTTCTAAGCAAGGTAAGGGTTATAACGACTGAGTAAAGTGCCTTTGAGAATAAATGAGTTATCTTGTGATTATGTTCAACGATGGTAGAATGCTTTAAGGTGTAAATTTGAGGAATGTTGAGAGAATGTGGAGATTTTTTAGGAGTTGAGGGCAACCCTCTTATGTGGTTAATGTTTTAATAGTTGGTCTTGTAATTTGGTTGAGGTTCTTGTGTTGGTTTACACTAAGGAGTAAATGTGGTATGAATATCTAGTATAGGAGTTTTGTTCCATTAGATTGAGTTAAGTGATGCCTAAGAGTTGAATGAGGTGATGTTAAAGAAATTTTGTCTAGGATTAAATCCTAAGAGCAGAGTATGATGCTTGACTAATAGAGTTGATGTTTAGTATTAATGTGCATGAGTCGATGGTAGTGTTAGTTCCTTCCTTGTGAGAGGCATAATAGTGCTTTGAAGTATGAGACCTTGAAGATGACTTTGTGGGGGTGAATGATTTGAGTAGAAAAGTTAATTTTGAGTATGAAGTGTATGAATGAGTTATGTTGTGTTGTATATGAAGTTAGATGACTTAAGGTCTAGTGTTAAAGAATCAAGTTAAAGATAAGTTTTGCATGATGAATGTTAAGTAGAATTGCATAGTAGTGTACTTAGTCCAGGAGAATCCTCAAGGGTCATTAAGTGGGAGTGGTAGTATGGGATGCTACTCTCACATTGCACTTAGTGTAACTTGCCAAGTCTATTTGGAGTATGTTTATATGGTCTTGTCTCTTATATTGTCATGCCATCTTGTTAAAGTTGCATGAAAGGTGCATTATAGAATTTTTAAGAAAGTGACAGTGAAATTTTGAGTTCACTGTAGAGAAGTTCAAATTTTGAGAAAATTGCATTTTTCATGAGCAATGATTTCAATGTACTTATATATGATGTTTATAAGCATGTTTAATGTTGGATAAGGAAGTTCCTCCATAAGTAAAGAAATGAAAGCGAGATTGAAATTGTGAAGTTTTTCAAAGTTGCATGTGTACAATGATGCTCACAATGAAAATCTTCATTTTTGAAAAAAATTGCTTAGTCTTGAATTGTACTAACCACGTGTGGAAAAGCGGTTGTATATGAGAATGTTTAATGTTTGATAAGGTAGTTCCTCCATATGTGAAGGATAAGAAAAGATTTTGAAATGCTAGAGTTTTGCTAAAGTGCTTGTGTTGCAAAGTGTTTGAAAGTGTGAAATTATGATCCTTGTTAGTTAGTGACTTGAATATGATTTTTTGCCCTTGATTTTAATGTATTATGTTATGCTAAGTGAGTCCTTGATGGTCTTAAGTTTTTTTATGTCATTCGAGGACGAATGTTATTCCAAGTGAGGGAGAATGTAACACCCTAAAATGAACTAAGGTTAACTAGAGATTAGTGAATGTTTCTTGAGTTAATTTTAAGTTAAAATGAGTTATATAGATGTTCTTATGCAGTGTGTGAAGTTTGGAGGTAAAACGTCCAAGAACGTCCATGCCGTTCAGAAAGTGTGCCTTAGAAAGTGCTTGTGTGTCTTGATGGGTTTGAGTGAGTTTTACGTGTTCGTTTTGCTCGAATTTATGTGGGATGTTCCTATGACTCAGACGAATATGTTTATGGGTTTAACGCCCGGGTACGACCCCACCTAGGACCCACATGGGCCCTAGAGAAGGGCCCAAAAGAAGGACCCCAAACTGCCTTGGCAGTGTCCACCTACGAGGGCAAACGATTGTCAGTGGTCAAACCAACAACCCGTCGACTTTCCCCGTAGATCGGACCTGCAAGGTGGGCTATCCAGGCCTCAAATGGATCTAATTTTCAACCTACGAAACCCACCAATGGACTGTTGATGGACAGACGGTCCGTTGGTTGCATCCGTCGATGGTTCAGCCAAAAGCTGCTGAAAAATCTGACAAGGCTTGGGGTGTTTAGTAAATTCACTCCAAGTCTTTTATGAAACTAGGAAGTCATTTCTAGGGTCATTTAGGTATATTAAAGTATTTTAAACCCTAAGACCTAATTTTAGTCTCCATTTCCTAAAACTTAAAACCCCTCCCTCTTAGAAGACTCTCCCAAGTCACCATGGAAGCTAGAACTCAGGAAGAGCTAGAAGGGGCTATTGGTGATCAAGTTCTTCATAAAAAATCATTGGGGTTTCTTCTATGTGAGGTATGGAAGTCATCCTTGTACTCTCGTCCATTCAAGGAGTCCTTTCTAATGGATTTTCAAAAAGTGTTTTCAACCCTAGTTACCTCTATATTCAACTCTAAATATGAGTCTTGCATGAAAAAGTTTTGAATGATTTAAAATGATGTTTCTAAGGTTAGTTGATGATTTTAATGCTAAAACTTCAATGAAAGCATGTTAAAGCTTTTTATCAAATTTTGGCTTAAGAAATGGGTTGAATGAGCATGATAGTGTAGTCTTTGAGCTTTGGTTTCTTTGAATTGGTGTTATTATTTAGACACTGACCTAAGGGCTAATTTATGATGAATTTTTTAGTAAAATGCTATAGGTGATGGAAGCTTGGATTACAGGGTTAGTTGGTTATGCTATTTAGCTTTAATTATGAATACTCTTGAGTGGTATGGTCCACCTTCTTGGTGGCGGTATTAACTTGAATTATATCAATGTGTAGTTACTTGTGAATTGTGAATAGGCCATGAATGCATATGATGTGAATAAAGATGGAAATGAATTTATTCGTGTTAATGTGTTTTTATGAAGCTTATTATGAGAAGTAGTCTAGAGAGTATGCCTAAATGAATTATATGATTATGTGAAGCATGTAAAAGTGTGTGATGTGATGAAATTAAGTCTAAGAATGTATAGAAAGAAATATAAATGAAATGATGCACGGTGTGCCCACATGTACATATACATTCAAACTTGATTAAATGCATGAAGTTAAGTTGAAAGGGGAATTTTTGGGTAAACACTTATTGTTAGTAGAGATTAAGTGGTTAGTAGCAAGACCCACTAATTCCAAGACCTTTCTAATGTAGTTTGGAGGATGTATACCCTTCGTGAGTAGAGAAGTGGTGTCCAAAAGTTATCCTTGACCTTTAGTAATGAATGTTGAGAATCCGTGGGGAGTTATGCCTAGCACCGAGAGGATATGAAGAAGGGGTGGTTACACTTCGTTATTTGAGAAGTTCTATTCTAATGTAACTCTTGAAATGACTGCTCATCGTTAGTAGAGAATGAGTTACTTAGTAGCAATCTCCTTATCCCTTAACTATTCGCCTGCATAGGTGTAGCTATTGGGCAAGCCATGTAAAAGCTAAAATAAAAGTAAGACCTCACCTTATTCAAGTGAGGGGACCCTTCTCCGATAATGGAAGTATCGGGATTCCATATTTAGCTCTTCATGGTCTATGTCGATTAATCTAGCTCCCACAAAAGAAAAGAAAGTTCTAAGTCTTCTAAAAGAATGTACTACTTAGGGTGGGTAGTAGAATGAGATGGTATTTAGTGTTAGACCCCAAAAATAACTTAGGTGAAGCTATATCCTAACATGGTTGTCGTGATGGTCTAAGGTCCTAAAATGGTTTATAATGTAGGTTTGCGGAAGTCTCTAAGAGTTCACGTTCTTTGGAAGTCAAACATCAAGGGACGACCAAGACGTCCGACGATTAAGTATCATATGTGCCTCACATGTTTTTTTACGTGTTTATGTGTGATTCATGAGGTTATAAGATTCTTAAATGAGTTATTATTGTAACAACCCAAAAAATGGATATGCTAAGTAATGCTTAATGTGTATAGAATGCCTACGATTAGACCGGGTTCACACAGATTAATGTGCGTAGAACCAGACCTTTGAACCCTTTGTGACAGCCAAGCCAACTAACTTGGGGAGTTAGTTGAGCTAGTAATGGTTGGGTCCAGCCATGTAGGGCTCCCGAATATGAAAATTTACGCGAATGAGTCTTTACCGAATTTAAAAAGGGGAAATCTTAAGTTTGGAGGGTCTAGGGATAAAATGGTCTTTTTCCCGGCTAAGGGTAGTATCATAATTACCCTAAATATTTATTTAATTATTTAATTAATAATGTGGAGGGGTATCTTGGGAAGAGAGGGCTGAAAATCGGCCTTTGAGTGAAGTCTTGCTCCACCCGGGTTCGAACCTAGGTTGAAGCAATGATTTAAATTGTTTTAATTAAACTGATAAATTAATTTAATAATCTAATAATGATAAGTTTATTGAAGAAAAAGAAAAATCAGATTTTTAAGGGTTTGAAAGAATCGTAGTTTGATTAAGTCTTTACATAAGCCTAAACCACCTTTCACGTTTAACTCTCTCTGTCTCACGTCAAAACCTCTCTTTTCACGTTCTCTCTGCCAAAATACAAGAACTGACCAGCAACTAAATTTTCTTCACACATGAAGAACATTCACTTAAAAATATAATCAATACATATCTGAAAACGCTAGGCAAAGGGAGGGATCTTCCGTCGAAGTTTGTTGTTGAAGCTTGGATTTGGACGTGAGTTGGAGGAGGTCTTGGGAAGCAAGTTCAAGTTTTGAACGTCAAAAAAGGTATTGGTTTTCTTACTCTTGGTTCCTTTCCCAAGAGACCATTAGGACTTAGATGAATCTACTTCGAAAACTAGGGTTGTTCCCCTTTACATGTTCCCAGTCACTAGCTCCCATCGATTTGTAGGTTAGGTATGTTGCTGGTAGAAATTAGGGATGTAATGTGTTTTTGTGTTGATTATATTCATGTAAGTATGTTCACAGTTATGTGAATGTTAAGCATGCTGCCCGAAATATGTGTTTATGTGTAGCCGTGACATATACTCTTGGTTTGATGTTCGAAAATGACATGTTATGGTTGTATTCTTACATGCACAAACTTGTACAAATTGTGATGTTCATATGAAGTATAATGTGTCTAATTTGAATGGAAATTATTACTTAAATGAATCCATAAATATACACCTAAATATGTACTAAATGATCCATGAATTACCCTAAAAACTAACATGTAAACGTTGATGAAAATGAAATGAAAAACATACAAAATTTCCAGAATCTTGATGATGAGTTTCGGCAGAGATAAGTGATTGTAAAAATGCTGATTTGAGTGCAAATTCTTTATAGAATGTGATCTTGAAAATGCACCTAATGAACTCACTAAAAAAATACTCCAAAGCATACACATTTAACGTAAAAGGGGTGAGAAAATAGGCTACAAAAATGTGATCAAAATTCTAGCACTTTGTTAGTTTTGGTCAAGTTAAGTCAATTAACATGTTATGGAAAAAAATGAAGAAAAATAAGTGAGGTCACTGAGGATCGAATTTGGCTAGGGGGATTCGAACCCGTGACCTTGTCCGAAAGTGAAATATTAAGAATAAAAAATTAGAGGAGTGGGATTCGAACCCACCACCTCTCAATCAGATTTAAGGAGGGATTAAAAGAAAGATAAAAGGTTAAGGCGTGTGGGAATCGAACCCACGACCTCTAGGAAAAATGAAGGGAATTTAAGGAGAAAAATCAAAGTGGGGTTGTGGGCGTTCGAACCCACACCCTCTCGGCCAAGAAGGAGAGGAATTACACAAAAGAAAATAAACGAAAATGAGGTTGTGGGGGTTCGATCCCACATCCTCTCAGTTCCAATGAACGAATTTTGAAGAGTGAAATTAAGGAAAAATAAAATGAAGGCGTTGGGGCTCGATCTTGGGTCCCCAAGCCTTGTGCATCAAACAAAAATAAATAAAAATAAAAGTGTTGTTCAAGGGATTCGAAATTAGATTCCTTTTCTCAAATTCCGTATTGATACATAAGTCATACGTGAATAAATGTTAAAAAATAATGTTGCCTACATAGATCAAAATCGAGATCTTGACACACTTTCTCGCTCTTCGTTCTTTCCTAGATCCATAACTGAAGACCTGAGCTAAAGACCTAAAGAACTTAAGAACTGATCTCTATAACTCAAATTTCATCAAGTCGAATTTCTGAAAGAGATGAAGAGCTAACGATATATAGGTGGGGATGGAAAAAATGAAGAGTTGAAGCTGAAGAACTCAAGTGTTGAGATTTTGTGAAGGTAAGAACTGATTCTCTAGATACGAGATTCCTCTTTATTCTCTGTAATCTGTAGATCTGCATATAGTCAATTGGTTCAATTTTATTTTGTATTTAGAAGAAATTGATTACTTTGGGATTCTTACAGCTGAAATTCAAAGAAGGGAAAGAAAGTGTACAAAATCTGAATGTCTTTTCTACCATAAAAGCAAAGAATTATAGTAGAAGTCGAAGGAAAGTAAATTCTTGAATGCTTTAAGAACACTAAGGTTTTTGTTTTGTTAGTAATTGGAGAACACCAGGATAGTAATAAACTATAAAAATCCTTACACATCGATAAAATAATCAGCATTCAAAAAGCACTTTACTTTAGCACCTATTGGTAGGAATGCTTTGAAGCTGTCACAATGTAAAATTGAAGTCAATCCGCCAACTGAACATCCAGACTGAATAGCCTAACATTAGAACTTGATTTGTGAGCTAGTCAATAGTAAGTGTTACGAGAGCCTAAGCATATGATATAGAGATAAGAAGGCATCCGAGATAGAGATAAGTGTTATAAGCACCTAAATTTGTGAATGGAAACAGGAAAATGTCGGTGGGTTTTGTGATTTTTTTTTTGGGTTTATTTCTTTCTTGTAATTACATGAAAATATACAGATTCAAATATTGAAGTTGGACAATTTCTTTACAATTTTCTTCAAATTAGAGAATGCATAGTGTATGCACTGCAAAAACTAATAGAAGTTGGAGCCTCGGAGTTTAAAACAATGAACAATAACTCAAGGCTTCTAAGCTAGTGAGAGGGAAATAATAAAAAGTAAAATTACAGTTAACTAAAAATCGCTTTGATTGTGGGGAATCATCTCGTTGTGAGTTTGACTTTAGTTCAAATCATGTCTGTATTTTCTGCTCGTTCATCTGTATTTTCTGCTAATGAGCATGATCCAAGTTTCTTCTAAGATGCATTAGTTTATTTATATCCTTAAATTGATCATGAGTTTGGTGAACTATGTGGAGCTAGTATATTTTGGTTGTTTAGGTTCATTATTCATTTCGATGAAAATTTTGGAGTTATTACTTGTAAGTTTGGGAGACTAATTGAGTCAATGCATATCTTCAAGATGAATTAATATGCTTTGATTTAATTGTTTTTATAATTTTGTTTAGCTGTGAATGTATTTGCAATATCATTTGATTTCCCCACTTCAATATTGTCAAAGGGGTTTAAATATAAACATAAATCTTGGCTATTTCGTTCTTTTTTTTCCGAGTCACTGCCTCAACACAATATATGTGTCTAATATTTATTCCATGTGCGAAGGGTGAGCTTCAATATTCATTCTGTAGCATTAAAATAGATCAGCCTAACTTGTCCATGCCATATCAAACTTTTTTTGAAAGCATGCACATCTCGATAAATGAAAAACAGCTAATCTAGTTAATCAAACATTTTTAACATCTACTGATTCTGGTACCATTTCATAGTATATTTTTCTCCATATATAATTGAGGTTTGAACTAATGTTACCTTGCAATTGGAAAATTTGAAGTCAAAGATGCACAAAATCTGGAATTCACACCCTGCCTGCTAATGAAATTAACTCCCCGAATGCATGAGATCTATATTAGATAACGAAAAATACCAGTCAAAGAGAAGCACATAATAAGAAAGGAAGCTTTGTAACCTTTTCTGTATGGTTTTACTTTCAAAGTGCCACCAGGTTCATGGGGATTTTCTTCTGCACTTCCTGATTGGTCCTCTTCTCTATTTTATGGAAAATATCTGCAATATCTTTTTTTTAATATCTTTTCGTTTGCTTAAATGTGTGTCTTTACTAATATTTTTCGTGTTGCGATATTCTTGGTGTTGCTAAGCTCTCTTACGTGTTATGCTTTCCTTTTAGGCTATGCCTCAAAGTGTAGCTGATAAGGCAACACTTTTTAGCGTAGCTACAAAGCATGTCCTTTTTGAATTTGAGTCTACGCTTAAAAGTGTAGCTTATAAGGCAACACTTTTAAGCATAGGTACAAAGCGTGCCCTTTTTTCCTTTTGTCTATGCTTTTAAGCGTAACCGATAAGGCTACGCTTGTAAAGCATTGCTTAAACTCCACTGTTTCGCTGCTTATGGTCACACCTGGAAAACTGTGGCTTAAAGTCAAAAAGTGTGGCCTTTTAGCACAGGCCACACTTTTTCATAGTTTAGGCCACACTTAACTAGGGTGGTTGGAAACATAAAATGTCGTAGTGAGCATACATTTAGAGTAACTGAACCTAAAATGTATGTAACAAAATGATGAAACCCTAGAAGGTTAAACTAAGAGTGTGAAGCACACTAAATGGCCAAGTGCATTGGCATACGATGAAATGAACATTCACGTAAAGGGTTGAGTAATTATGAAAAGAAAATGTGCTAAAGTTAATGAATGAGGTTACAATATGATAAGAGGCTTATGTGAAAGATGAGAGCAGTCTCAAATGAGCCTATGTAAATGTTACCAAAACGTACTCACATATGAGAGTGTAAAAATAATAAAGAGATCAATCTCTATGAACACTCTAATGAATGTATTGAAGTTAATACATACTTAATACTAATGATGAGATGAGAAATCATCTAATGAGATATGATTTCCTCATACTAGAAGAAATCTTCCATGATAAATGAGTTTAATGTAATGGAACTTTATACTGAGCACCGATAGGCTAGCTATGAGTGGTTATTCCTTCCTTCAAGAAGGGCGGAGGTTCACGTATTTCTCATGAGATGAGACTGTCCGGCATGCCGGGTATGGTTCTCCTTATATCTCCTATTCTTTGAACCTATACTGCCAATATAGGGATCTAGTATGGTTCAATCCCCTATATATGCTAGCATGTTTTGGGTCACTTTTGCCGGTGATTCCACCTCTTTTTGGTGTGGGGAAGACAATGGATTTCATTATGCTTATATGATCTACGTTGGTTAAAATTAAAGTTCCCAATCAATGAATGAGGCCAACCTCAAATGATGCACATAATGAAATGAATGATACCAAAGGTGTTAGGATAGGATAATCAAGAGGTCAGATAGGCTTATGTAATGACACTAGGTCATTCTTGATCATTGCACAGCGAACCCGATGAAAGTTTTAAACTACATCCTAGGTATAGCTGGTGTTTACACTAGTTTATGAATTTATGAAGTGAAGTACGTATGAATTAATAAAGCAAACTCTGTATTTGATAAAGAAGGCTCCCTAATTGAGATCCCATATGTTGATCCCTCATTTTTAGGATGTCTTGATGTCAAGTCCATGATTTCAACGTCTCATAGCGTATGAACAAATGATATGAAAGATGTTATGTGCTATATGCATTATGTTATGTGCTATGTGTAAGACGTTATGTGTTGTGTGCAATATGATACGTATGATGATGCATGTTACTCTCATGGCATGACTTTTCTAATCCGATTTGCCTAGTCCACTTCCTTTCCTAATCAAAATCTGGCATGTCCAGTAACTTTCCTAATCCAAATTTGGCAAGTCTACTGACTTGACTTTCCATAAATCATGTTTTTAGGAAAGATCTATTCTTACTCATGCATGTCCTTGGTGTGTGCTTGTATATACCCATACTTAGTACAAGTGTAATATTAATTACATACAACTTTATATTTTTAGGTGCAGACATTGGGGGACGTTAGAGCTTCCAGGTCGACGCTGAAGTCATCCAGACGTGGAGCATTCATCCGTACATGGTAGGCCCTCATGCATTCGAGGAGGCTTGCCCATTTTATTCTAGATTAGTTATGGGATTGAGATAGTGGAGTATGTTCCACTAGCAGTTCTTTCCCATTTTTATTTCAGATGTTGTATTGGTGCCATTTTTGCAAGTATACATTTAATGCTACATTGTAGTATTTCTTTCATTTGATGATCTTAATGTTAGATGGTATATGGTGAACGGTAAATAAATTTAAGTAGAATGACTTACATGCATGTTAAGAAACAAAAAATTCAAATTTTCTGCTAAAATTATCCTAGATGATGAAAAGATGACGTGTGTAGTCTTGTCTGCGACTTCTGAGAGGTCAACGACACCGGTCTTGTCTGGGGTCTAGATTCTGGTCGTGACAAAGTTGGTATCAGAGCGTTAGGGTAAATTCCGAGGATAATAAATTCACATAAACCACATCGAGTAGTTTAAGTCATGGTAGTGAAGTGCACCACTATCCTAAATTAGAGACTACATGATGCGTAAGAAAATACCCTTCTTCAGATCTTATCGTGCCTTTACCTAATGTTTGATTTCTTTATGTTATGAGAGTATCTAACATTAATCCTTGTTGTTTTCAGAGAATGAATACTAGGAGAACCATTGGTCAGAGGAGAGGAGGAGCAGCTTCTGGGGACAATCAGGTTCTACCCCAGGCTCAAGATTAAGGAGTGGCTATGCCGATTAACCCAGCTAGGTTGACTGATGCGGAGGTGCGGGCATATATGGCCCAGATGGAATAAACCATAACTATGAAGGCCAAGTCCATGACTGCCCAGGTCAACCGGCAGAATGTTGAGAGGGAGAACCCACAGTACATAGCATAGCTTACAGGCTACGAGACTTCACGAGGATGAATCCTCCTATTTTCACCGGTTCCAAGACTTTAGAGGATCTCCAGGAGTTCATGGCTAAGCTGGCTTCCTGTCAGCTCAAGTATGTTGCACAGACTTGGTGCAAGATGTTGCAGGATAATCGAGCATTGGTCAAAGTTCTCATCACTTGGGAGTTGTTTAAGACAACTTTCCTGGAGAGATTCTTCCCCAGGGAGATGAGGAAGGACAAGGTTGAGAAGTTTATCAACCTTAAGCAGGGATCAGTGACAGTTAGAGAGTATTACCTGAAGTTTGTTAGACTATCCAGGTATACTACTTCCCTTGTATCTAACAATACGTATAAGATGAGTAGGTTCCTTAGAGGAATCATAGGAGATCTGGAGGAGGATTGTCGGGTTGTGATACTCAATGACAACATGGCCTCTCAAGGTTTATGGTGGATGTCCAGCAGGTGGAGGACAACTTAAAGAGGAGGGGTGTCCGTGATGCTAGGAGGTCTAAGCCTCTTGATCAGGAAGGTCCTAGAAATAGAGGCAACAAAAACAATTTTGGTGTCCGTGAGCAGTCCAGATACAAAAGGGGGCAACAGAGTTCTTGGAGCTCTTACTTTCAGAGAAGTACAACACCTAGAGGATGCAGTCCCGAGCCAAAGAAGGGAAGTGGAGGTCATATGCAGTGGAGAGTGCAGACAGGGCACTAATGCCTGTTTTGGTTGCGGTAAGAGAGGGAACATGGTTAAGGACTTCCTATAGAACAGGGGTCAATCTGGAGGTAATGCTCAACCTAGGCCTAATCCATATTGTGCAGCAGTAGTCGAGCCTCCTAATGAATAGGTTCTTATCCCTGAAGGGCAGGGAGAAGCAGGAGATGTCCACTGATGTAGTCACAGGTATGTTGCAAGTATTCTCAACTTCTGTTTATGCTTTACTTAATCCAGGGTCTATTCTTTCCTTTGTAACTCCTTTACTTGCTCTCACTTTTGAGATATTGCCTGAAGTTTTGCATGATCCTGTTGTGGTTAGTAAACCTTTAGGAGAAACTGTAAGAACTGATAGAGTATACAAGGATTGCCCAATAGTTTTATGTGGTAAGACTATGTGTGCAACTTGGTTAAGTTACCAATGCATGATTTTGATATTATTCTTGGCATGGACTGGCTTCATATTTGTTATGCTTGTATGGATTGTCGTAGTAGGTTTATGAGATTTCGTTTCCCTAATGAATAAGAACTAGTTTGGGAGGGGTACAACTCGAGTCGTCTTAATCCCTTGATTTCGAACCATATGGCCAGTAAAATGATGTCCAAGGGGTTATTGTCTCATCTTGTGAGTGTTAAAGATTTATATCATGACATTCCTTCAATAGACTCAGTTCTTGTAGTGAATGAGTTGCAAGATGTATTTACCGATGATTTTCCTGGAGTTTTCCCCCTCAAGAGATAGACTTTGGCATTGACTTACAAACTGATACTAAACCAATTTAAATTCCTCGTTACAGAATGGCTCCAACTGAACTCAAAAAGTTCAACCTGCAATTAAAAGATCTCACCTATAAGGTTTCATTCAGCCGAGCATATCCCCTTGGGGCCCTCCAGTCTTGTTTGTTAAAAAAATTGGAAACCTTAGAATGTTTATCGATTATCGGTAGCTCAACAAAGTCACTATCAAGAATAAGTATCCACTTCCCACAATAGATGTCTTGTTCGACCTACTCCAAGGATCTAGTTTATTCTCGAAGATTGATCTTTGCTCAAGGTACCATCATCTCAGGGTTAGGGATAAAGATATCCCAAAGACAACCTTTTGTACCCGTTATGGTCACTATGAGTTCTTAGTTATGTCATTTGGTCTCATGAATGCACCTACTGCATTTATAGATCTCATGAAAAGGTTCTTCCGTGAATACCTTGACTTTTTCGTCATAGTATTTATTAGTGACATTCTAATCTACGCTAAGACCAAAGAAGAGCACGAACAACATTTGAGACTAACCTTGCAGGTACTTAAACAACATCAGTTGTATGCCAAATTTAGCAAGTGAGAATTCTAAATTACATCAGTGACCTTCCTGGGTGATGTTGTGTCTAACAAAGGTGTGGATGTAGATCCCAAGAAGACGGAGGATGTGAAGAACTAGACAAAACCTCTTACTCCTACAGATATTTGTCGCTTCTTGGGATTGGATGGCTATTATCGCAGGTTCGTGGAGGGTTTTTCTTCCATTGCTGCCTCACTGACAGCTTTGACTAGAAGAAGTCCAAGTTTAAATGGACAGAGACTTGTGAAAAGAGTTTCGAAGAGCTCAAGGATAGACTCACTTCAGCCCCGGTGCTTACTTTGCCTAAGTGTGGTGAGAATTACATTGTTTTTTGTGATACATCTAGGGTTTGTTTGGGTTGTGTTCTTATGCAGGGTGGTAAGGTGATAGCTTATGCCTCCAAAAAACACAAGGTTCACGAAAAGAATTATCCCACTCATGACCTGGAGTTGGCAGCTGTGGTGTTTGCACTGAAGTTATAGAGGCACTACTTGTATGGAGTGCATATGGATGTGTTCACAGACCACAAAAGTCTCAAGTACGTGTTCCAACATAGGGAGTTGAATCTATGTTAGCGGACGTGGTTAGAGCTGTTGAAAGATTGTGACATGAATGTCCCCTACCATCCAGTAAAGCTAATGGTGTAGTTGATGCTTTGAGTAGGATGAGCATGGGGAGTACAGTCCACGTTGAGGATTAGAAGATGGAGTTGGTGAAAGATATACACAAACTCGCCAGACTGGGTGTGCGGTTAGTTGACTTTACTTGTGGCGGTGCTTCAGGTAATCCTAGTTCTGAATCATCCTTAGTAGTTGAAGTCAAGTAGGGTCAGCATGTTGATCCTGTGTTGATGGAGCTGAAGGACTCAATGTTCTTTAAGATGAATGAGTCTTTTACTTTGGGAGATGATGGCATACTTAAGTACAAGGACAGGCTGTGTGTACTAGATGTGGATGATTTACGGACCACGATCATTGCAGAGGCCCATGGTTCCAGATATTCGATACATACCAAGATGTATAATGATCTTAAGCAGATCTATTGGTGGGATGGCATGAAGAAGGACATTGCAGAATATGTGGCCAAGTGTCCTAATTGTTAACAGGATAAGGGAGAACATCTTAAGTCTGGCGGTCTTACTTTGATTATTAAGGTTCCGGCTTGGAAATGGGAGACCATTAATATGGCTTTCGTGGTTGGTCTTCCGAAGACTAGGAGACAACATGACTCCATATGAGTTATTGTGGACAGGATGACTAAGTCTGCCCACTTTATCCCTGTGAAGTCTACTTATAGAGCCGATGATTATGCGAGACTATACATTGATAAGATTGTGAGATGGAATGCGATTCCTTTGTCTATCATTTCTGATAGAAGAGCTTAGTTCACTTCATATTTCTGGAGATTGTTCCAAAAGAAATTAGGCACGCAGGTAAACCTTAGTACTCCCTTTCATCCTCTGACTGATGGGAAGGAAGAGCAAACCATTTACATATTGGAGGATATGTTCATGGCGTGTATGATTGACTTGAGGGATAGTTGGGACAACCATATGCCCTCGATTGAGTTCTTCTATAATAATAGCTATCACTCCAGCATTGGGATGACACCGTTTGAGGCTCTATATAGTAGAAGGTGTAGGTCTCAAGTTTGGTGGTTCGAGGTAGGAGAGTCATCAATTTAGGGTCCAAAGATCATTCATGAATTTAGAGAAGGTCAGAGTGATTAGGGACAGGTTAGCTACATATGAGATCCTACATCGTGTGGGTGAAGTGGCCTATGAGTTGGCATTGCCTGCGGAGCTAGCGTCTGTTAATCCAGTCTTTTATGTCTCTATGTTAAAGAAGTGACTAGCTGATCCAGCATCGATTCTATCTGTTGAAGGTTTGGGGGTGGATGAAGACTTGTCCTAGAGGACGTACCTATTGAGATTTTAGACAGACAAGTCAAGCGGATAAGGAACAAGGAGATTGCAACAGTGAAGGTATTGTGGAGGAATCATCTTGTTGAGGGTGCTACGTGGGAGGATGAGGCCGATATGAGATCCCGCTACCATCATATTATTATTTCTTGAGGTTAGACTTCTTACTTTTAAGTCTAAGTTTCCTTATCTCTCCATTCTTTGTTGCAATTGCTTGATTGTGTATAGTAACTATGTTATGATCTGACTGGCATTACGCGAGATAGTTAGTAGTGTCATTCGGGGACGAATGTTCCTGGGGGGGGGGGGATGTAATAACCCTAAAAATTGATATGCTAAGTAATGCTTAATGTGTCTAGAATGCCTATGGTTGGACCGGTTTCACACCCATTGATGCGCGTAGAACCATAACTCTGAACCCTTGTGACATCCAAGCCAACTAACTTGGGGAGTTAGTTGAGCTAGAAATGTTGGGACCAGTTATGTAAGGCTCCCGAATATGAAGATTTACCCATATGAGTCTTTACCAGATTTAAAAAGGGGAAATCTTATGTTTCGAGGATCTAGGGGTAAAATGGTCTTTTTCCAGGCTAAGGGCAGTATCATCATTACCCTAAATATGTAATTAATTATTTAATGGCATTTTGGGGAGAGAGGTCTTAAAATTGGCCTTTGGGTGAAGTCTTGCTCCACCTGGGTTCGAACCTACGTGGAAGCAATGATTTAAATTGTTCTAATTAAATTGGTAAATTAATTTAATTAATTAATAATTATTATCTGATTTAAGAAAGAGAAAAAGTCAGATTTTTAAGGGTTTGGAAGAGTCCTAGTTTGACTAAGTCTTTACCTAAGCCTAAATCAAGTTTCACGTTTAACTCTCTCTCTCTCTCACATCAAAATCTCTCTTTGTTTTCACGTTCTCTCTGCCAAAATACAAGAACTGACCAGCAACTAAATGTTCTTCACACAAGAAGAACATTCACGTTAAAAATATAACCAAAACATATCCAAAAACGTTAGGCAAAGGGAGGGTTTTTCCGTCGAAGTTTGGTGTTGAAGCTCGGATTTTGACGTGAGTTGGAGGAGGTCTTTGGGTAGAAATTTCAAGGTTTTAATGTCAAAATAAGGTATGGGTTTTCTTAATCTTGGTTTATTTCCCAAGATACCCTTAGGACTCATATGAATATACTCCGAAAACTAGGGTTGTTCCCCTTTACATGTTCCCTGTCACTAGCTCCCATCGATTTGTAGATTGGGTATGTTGCTGGTAGAAAGTTAGGATGTAATCTGTTTTCCCGTTGAATATGTTCATGTATGTATGTTCGGAGTTATGTGAAAGTTAAGCATGCTGTCCGAAATTATGTGTTTATGTGTGTCTAATGTGTAGCCGTGACATATACTCTTTGTTTGAAGTTCGAAAATTACATGTTATGGTTGTATTCTTACATGCACAAACTTTTATAAATGGGGATGTTCATATGAAGTATAATGTGGTTGATTTAAATGGAACATATTAGCTACATGAATCCATGAAAATACACATAAAGATGTACTAAATGATCCATGAATTACCTAAAAACTAACATGTAAATGTTGATGAAAATGAGCTGAAAAACATACAAAATTTCCAGCATCTTGATGATGAGTTTCGCCCAAGACAAGTGATTGTAAAAATGCTGATTTGAGAGCAAACTCTTTATAGAATGTGATCTTTAAAATGCACCTAAAGAACTCACTAAAACCTACTTCAAACATATACACATTTAACGTGAAAGAGGTGAGAAAATAGGCTTAAAAAATTTGATCAATTTTCTAGCACTTTGATGTTAGTTTAGGTCAAGTTAAGTCAATTAACATGTTATGAAAACAAATGAAGAAAATAAGTGAGGTCACTGAGGATCGAACCCGTGACCTCACCATGTTAAAAGTCATAGAAATAATGTAATTTTTAAAAAAGAATGTGGAACGGGGGATTCGAACTCGTGACCTTGACCGAAAATGAAATACTAAAAATAAGAAATGAGAGGAGTGGGATTCAAACCCACCACCTCTCATTTAGATTTAAGAAGGGATAAAAAGAAAGATAAAAGGTTGAGGCATGTGGGAATCGAACCCATGACCTCTAGGGAGAACGAAGGGAATTTAAGGAGAAAAATGAATGTGGGGATGTGGGGGGTCGAACCCACACCCTCTCGGCCATGAAGGAGAGAAATTAAATAAAAGAAAATAAAAGGAAATGAGTTTGTGGCGGTTCGATCCCACATCCTCTCATTTCCAGTGAATGAAAATTAAGAGAAAAATTAAGGAAAAATCAAATGAAGGCATTGGGGCTCGATCTTGGGTCCCCAAGCTGTATGGATCAAACCAAAATAATTAAAATATAAGTGTTGTCCAAGGGAATCGAAATCGGGCTCCATTGCCCGAATTCAGTATTAATGCAATATGATGATCATGGCCTTGTCGGCACGACTTAAAGTACTATGATGTTTTGTATAGTTATTTTATGTGAAGTATGAGTATGTCTATCTATTTTTTAAATAATGTGAAAGTATGTGATTATGAATATTAGGAAATCATGTAGACTACGACTATGTGCTTTTGTGTGTCATTAATACATGGCTGTTCCTACTTGACTATATGAGTCTATAATTGTTATATTGATGATGATATGGTGGTGTGTAAGATGACCTAAAGATGATAATGGTTCCTATATGCTAATAGAATAATTCGTAATATGTGTTAATGTGAAGTATGTGGTGTGTTATTTTGGTTGACTTGGGTCCCTTACTTGATGCATGTATGAATATGAATATGTGATGTCTTGGCTTAGGATGCTAAAGTATCTTAGTATTGAATGTATGAAAGATATGTGAGACCTTGAATGATGTTAAGAGGGTCCTTTATGTGTAACCTTGAACCTAATAGTAAGTTTATATATGTTGAAGTTGAAAGTCGTAATGGTATCCTTCAAGTTAAAGAATGATGAACATAAGGTTGATTGGATGAAAGGCATCATATCAAACCTTAGGAAAGTCATCGTGAGATTCTTGTCTTCATTGGAAGGTAGCCCTAAGAGGACCTCTTTGGTAGTGTAAATGTGATAGGGTTGTGAACATGATATGGAGCCCTGTTAAGTAAACCTTCAATGTGAATTACTCTATGAGAACGAAGGCTAACACCGAGTGAGTATGGTAAGGGGAGTAGTTTTAGTTTAGTATGAGACTAGATTACAAAGCATGCCCTTCATATATCATAACCATGTGCCGACATGGGATGTGTCCAAGTTCTACCATTGACAAGTGGAACACCCTCATTGGAGTAGGTTAGAACTCGGGATTTCATGTCTTGCTACCATGGTCTATGTTGGTTATTGACTATTATCATCATATGGGATACCTACTAGCATTAAGTTCTATGAAGTTTTGGTAGTGGTATGGGACGCGATTAGATATTGCACAATAGGCTTTGAAGGTGTTAGTGAGAGTCCCTAGGTCTTTTCTAAGATCACTACTTGGATTTCCTTTATGTGATGAATGTCTCTTAATGAACTAATGAATAAAATGACTTAAATTAAAAAAACAAAGTATGTTAAATGAAGTAGTACTTATCTAGAGTAGTTAAGGGTTGTCTAGTTAAGGTGTGAAGGGGGCATAGGAATGTTTATATCTTATTTTATCAAGATAAGTCTTAAGAATGACTCTAGTTTGGGAAGTTGGTTGATTATCTAGACATGATCTAAGCCTTAGGTACTCTTAAGGATTACTTAGGTAATCTTGAAGAGGTCACTATGGATGCTATATTCTTGATTTACTTAAGTAAGTCTTTTGATAACCTTTGGAATGAGAATGTCATATCATCTATATGCTAATGTGTTAAGTGAGAATTATTCTATCTTAGGAAGTCTAGAGGATATCTTAACTGTGTGAAAGGGATTGTATGGGCGGTCGCTTCACAACTCATTCAAGTATGAATTAGAATTACTTTTGGTACGAGAATCTCAAGTTCTTATGTTGATGTCTTGTAAGTGTGTATGTGACTCATCATAAGTAGTCTTGAGGATCATTTATGCATGTCTAGAATGGTTGTATGGGCGTTCTCTCTTTGTGTTACTTAAGTGAGTCTTAGGATATCTTTAAATGGGATAATTACATGCTAGAGATGTCTAAAGTGAAATGAAGGAACTTCATTGTAATAGTGAATTGAGTTCACTGTACGGTGAAGTGAATTCATTGTAATGTTTCAAGAAATGTGATTATTTTCTTAAATGATTTCTAATATATTTTTAAGTTAATAAATGTTGTTCTTATGCTTATAGTGTGATTTTTTAATCGAAATTCATGAAAAACATGATGTTCACTAAATGTCCCTTTTTCAAGGTTTTTGCATGGCTTCCATACTTAGTACATCTAATGTGCGAACCCCGTCTTTTCCCTTTTTGACTAAAGTGTAGGGAATTGGATGTCTTGATGTGCCATGGAGGATGGATAGGTTTCTAAGGCTTGAAGATGAAGTATTGGTGAGTCCTCATCGATTCGAGGACAATATCCACATGTTCCTTATGTCAAAGTCTTTATTTTACTTTAATGTATGGGATTAGACCCAAGTGTTGTAAACTCCAAAGTATAGATGGTTAAATAAGATTGTTGTAGAGGTTTAATGTTTTAAATGAAAGTCTTCCACTGCGTATTGGTTATTAAAGTGTTCTTTGTGTGTGAAGAAAGTTTAAAATTTTTACTCATTTTAGAATGTTTATTATGCATTGAATGATACGAAACACTAAGATGAGACTTCTTGAAGTCTCATTTTCCGTGTGACTACACAAGGATGCTCTAACTTCTAGGGTGTACTTGGGATTGTGACATTTATCCATTGCACTAGGTAGGCATTCCAAAGGGGGAGTCTTGGTAAGCCTTATATGAATTTAATGAAGTAAGTTTCCTAAAAGAATGTACTACTTAGGGTTGGTAGGGGAATGAGACGTTATCTATCAATTGCACTAATTAGACTTTCCAAAAGGGTAGTTTTGGTGCCAAGCCTTCTAAAAGAGTGTACTACTTAGGGTAGGTGGTGGTATGGGACACCATCTACTCATTTCACTAAGTAGGTATTCCAAAAGGGAAGTCTTGGTGTGTTGCTTGAGTATTCTTCTAATGTCTTGTCATTGGGGGGGGGGGGTCTTGATCTCCCAAGGTGAGTAAGCCGTAAAGGGGTAGTCTTGAGGATCACTTTGATATGCATTGAAGAAGGTGTATGTGCGTTTCCTTTATGTATTACCTTGGTGAGTCTTAGGATAACCTTCGTTAGGAAAACTCCTATTGAAATAAATTCACTTCCTCTTTGCTTGGCCTTGGAAGTTCACTAATTTTGAATAGGGATAGTTCACTATAATGTTAAAAAGAGTTTGTCGTAACATTTTGAAATATTACTATAAAATGCTCTTTTTTGAGAAAATAATGGAAATTCTCTTTAAGTGTTAAACGATCATTCTTATGTTGTTTCACTTCTATATTCATGAATGTTTTTCTTATTTGGCATGAAAACTTATTTTAATGTCCCTTCTTGAATGTTTTTGCATATGCTATACTTATTGTTTTGTACTAACCCCATACTTTTCTATATTCTATAAGTATAGGTTTTGGAAGCAAGGTTGAAGTCTAGAAGGCAAATCCTGGAAAAGTTTCTCTCAAGACAAAGTATGTCCTCATATATCAGAGGGCATAGTTCCTATCTTCTTAGTTACTTTATGTCAAGACTTATTATGCATTTCTTTTAATGTAGAAGGTAGTGTCCCTAAGTTATTTATATCGTGTATTTAAGGTTGGATTGTGATGATGAGATTTTCTAAATATTTATAAAAGAAATACATTTATATTAATTGTTATGAAAAGTTTTAATTCTGCACTACTTTTCATGTTTTATGTAATGAATAATAGTTAAAGGGACTGTATAAGACCCCAAAGGGTCAAGTACGCCCGATAATGACCTAAGGGTTCTCCCTAACTTTTGGAGGGTACTTTAATGATGACCTGTAGATGATGTTGGTTAGGCCTATGTTCTTCTTGAATGATATGTTATATGTGATACTGTAAAGTATGTGTGTGTCTTGTTTTGGTAGACTCGTGTCCCTTACTTGATTCATGAACAATGTGAATATGAGTTCTTGACTTAGTATGCTAAAGCTTCTTAGTCTTGTAAGTCTGATTTATATGAGACCTTGAACGTAGTGAAGAAGGTCCTCTATGTGGAACCTTCAACCTAGTTAGAAGGTTATGATATCCTTGAAGTTGAAAGTCGTAATGGTATACTTCTTGTGTGAATGATGGAATTAAGGTTGATTGGCTGGAACGACATGAAATCATCCTAAGGAGAGTCATTGATCTATATTCTTTGCCATTGTAGGTAGCCTAAGTGGACCCTCTTTTCTATGGTGTTATTATTGGGTTGTGAAATACATAAGGAACCTCTTCATGTAATCCTTTATTGAAATACTCTATGAGAAGAAAAGCTAGCAGCGAGTGAGTATGGTTTGGGAAGTAGCTCTAGTTAAGGATGAGTGTAGAGTATAAAAAACCCTTCATATTCCTTAACCATGAGCCTACATGGGATGTGTCCTAGTTCTACTATTTTCAAGTAGAGCAACCCTCCATCGGAGTAGGTTTATGAATTCGGACTCCATGCATAGCTAGTATGGTCTATGTCGGTTATTGCCTATTCTCATCATATAGGATACCTACTAGAGTTGGAGAAGTTCTATGAAGTTTAGGTGGTGGTATGGGACTCTATCTAAACATTGCATGATTAGACTTTGAAGATGTTAGTGAGTGAGCCCCTACGTCTTCTCTAAGACCATTACATGAATGTCCTTAAGTGGTGGATGTCTCTTAATGAAATAGTAAATATAGTGACTTACATTCGAAGAATATTAATGAATAAATATTTACCTAGAGTAGTTTAAGGATTTCTTAGTTAAGGTATGAAAGAGGCATAGGAATGATAACTTCAGGTTTTACCTAGGGAAGCCTTAAGAAAAACTCTAGATATGGAAAGTAAATCTATAAAGTAGACATGATATAAACTTAGGTACTCTATATTATTTAGGTAATATTGGAGAGGGGGTGTGGGCGTTCTCTTCTTTATTTATTAAGTAAGTCTTTAATAATCTTTGGGAGGAAAATGTCATATTATATGCATACTATTATGTGAAGTGAGAATGATCTTATCTTAGGTGATTTAAAAGATCTCTTAGTTGTGTGTGAAGGGATTGTATGGGAGGTCTCTCTATAATTCACCCAAGTGAGCCTTTGAATAACCTTTTGTAGGAGGATCTCATGTTTTTTGTGGTTTGGATGTGTTATTGATGCTATAGTGTAAGGTGTGAGTTTTACATGAACTTACAGTGAGGTTACAGTGAAGTTCACTGTAATGTTACTGTAAGATGTGATAAATTGATATTAGTTGTATATGAGTTGTTTTGTGTTCTAAATGTTATGTTTGGTGCTTAAATGTGGTTCTTATACTTTTGATATGATGCTTTAATAAAAAGAGAATATTTCTAATAAATGTCTGTTTGTCATGATTTTATGTATTATACCATAGTTACAACATGCATTGTACTAATTCCATACATTTTGTTATATCTAATGGCGTAGGTGGATGGTAAGAATCGTCTTGAAGCAAAGCTTGGAAACTAGGATTCTTTCAAGAAAGTTGAAGTATGTCCGCACTTGACTCGAGGGCATAACCATCTTTAGATTTCTTTTAACTCAAAGTATTGTAATACACTAAGTAACTATATTCGTATAGTATGGGTTGTATCCCAAGTATTCTTCTCTTTAAGATTGGCATATATTGAAAGTTTCGTATGATTTTAATATGAAAGATGTTTTCAGATATTTCCACACTACTTTTAATGCATGTATACAATGAATGATGTCATAGGGCTTGTACAATACCTCCGAGAGGTCAAGTACGCCATGTCGCACTCCGAGAGTGCCATATCTTGTAGGGTATACTTTCGGGGTGTGACACACATGAGCTTAATGTGGAATCCTGTGTCATGAAATCCTAGATTTAAAGAAGGTGGACCACTTGCCAATGTAGTACCAAAACATGAACATAGCATTCTAGGTGGATCCACTAGCTAGTATTCCTATGGGGGCAACATAATTCAAGAACTAGGACATATACTTGGGACCCTCTTTATGCACATTGAATAATAGTATCCAATCTCATAAGTAAAATAGTGAACCTACCTTCCCTACTAGGGAAGGGATAATCCTCACTTCTAGTTCACTCGTTACTTATCTAGAATCCCTTTTCGAAATGTCGTTAAGTCATCTTTGAACTTTCATAACTTAGTTTAGGACATAGGAGACAAACCCCTTGTATATTCAGGATCATTAGCTCATTAGGAATTGCATGAGAACATCCTTTCAATATAACCGTCATATGTGGATCAACACATTATCATCGTCATGTCATGATAAGGAACATAGACAATTCAGAACCAACCATATATCATTATTAAACATAATCTCAAACCCTCACATAATCAAGAAATTTCAATTCTAGTACCATACAAACACCTACTTAATACAATCACAACATATGCTTCAATTGAACTTCATCACCAAGTACATTCCCTCACAATTTAAGTAAAGGTTCACAAAGTCTTAATAATTCTCCATCAAGAGCCATCATAACTTGTCTTACCCTCAACCAATCCAATTTCATCTATCAATAGGTGTAATAACATCATTAAATAGTAATTAACACAAGAATTAAGTCAACTGGATAAATATTAATCAATTCAACATGATTTCATATCATAGGTTAAATCATTAAAAAATAGCATAACTGAACAATAATACATCATAATATAATCATAATCATCAAAAGAAACCATGAACAGTACAATTTAGAAGATCAAACTCGGATTAGCAAGAAACCCATATGAAATCATCTTTTTGAAAACAATTTTGGAAGAGCCCTTTCGGGAACCAGACCTTATTAATCTTTAAATAATGATGGAAATAAGTGATCTTATTTATTCCCTAGAACCTTTGACCTTTGTCTTCTATAAAGTTTGTTTGGGAGAGATAAAGTAAAGAGAAGGTAGAGTAATTTGGTTATGGGAATTGTGTGGTGTTAAGTGGGGTTTATGCTTAGGGTAGTTTAAATAGACAGTTAACTAACTTAATTAACCACCCCTTAACCCCTAATCAAACCCCTAACTAATAAACTAATTAATTTGACCACACATAAAAGGTAACAGTACAAGCAGGTCTGACCTACGAGACCCCGACCTACGGTCCATAGGTCAGCCAACACCCATGCCCCCCAATCATCTTGAAGGTCCGTTGATAAGTTCAGATAGTTTGAATTTGGACATTTTGGAAAAATGTATAAGTGTACATAGACGGAGGCATCAATGTCCCATCGTCCAGCCTATGCCCTTTTGATGGCAAGAGTAGTAGCCACAGTATTTGAAAGCTTTTTTCCCGACTAGGGAGTGTCCTACTCAAGGACCCTTAGTGTTATTCTTGAGGAATTGTACTCGGACGTTTCAACCATAAACACACTCTATACATGTTTAACACCATTTAACAAAATATAGTCAAATTCTGACTCCTAAAACCCCATAAAATATGCTAAGGAACACAAGCACCTCTTTCACTTGTCTTCGGACGTCACGGACGTTTCTTGACGTCTTAACTCTAAAACTTCTGACATTCATTATAACCATTATTTTGACCTTAAAACAGTTTTACAGATCTTATACACTCATGTTAGGCTCTAGATTAGATTTTGGACTTTCAAAACGTTACATTATACCCCTCTTAAGAACATTCATTCCCGAATGACACTAAAATCTTTTTGAAGGGAATGGATAGACTTAATACTAGCATCCAAACCAACAGCATATCTAACCAATATGAGTTACAACTCAAACCAACTTAAAAACATGGAATTTACACATAACAAATCAAAACACCAATTACCACATATGAGAGCTCAACATCACAAATATGAGGAATATCCTCTTCAACACCAACATGAGCTCAACAACTCAGTCACTTATGTCAAAACTCATTTCAAAACACATCAACATGCTAAATATTATTTCATTAAGGCAAAAACATACCAAATACACAAATAAGTGCAAATCAAGTAAAAGAGCATCTTTTCATGAAAAAATCATTTTAACAAAACTTTTACAATTTTTATGCATATCTTTGCAAAACAAGTCAAATTCAATTTTACTTATTACATATGTTATTAATAGGAACAACTAAGCTTAGTTAGCAAAGAAATAAGGATAACAAGATTTCATATTGGTCTCGGCCTCCCATGTTGCTCCCTCAACTAAGTGGTTCTTCCATATCATATATAGAATGCACCTCTTTGTTCCTCAACTTCGTCACTTGTCGATCATGGATTTCTACCGGAACCTCCTCATAGGAGAGATTCTCATAAATATCTAGACCTTTAATTGGAACAATGGACTTGGGGTCACCAATGCACTTCTTAAGCCCGGAGACATGGAATACTAGAAGAACCGAAGCTAGCTCACTAGGTAATCTCCACTCATATGCAACCTTTCATCCCTTTAAAAAACGTCATAAGGACCCACATAACGAGGACTTAACTTCCCTTTCTTTCCAAATCCCATCACCCGCTACATGGGTGAAAATTTTTAAATACACCTTAACTCATTCTTCAAACTCTAAGTCTCTTCTCCTACTGCCGGCATAAGAGTTTTGCCGGTTATAGGCTGTTTTCAATAATTTTTTTTATCACATAAACTTTCTCCAAAGTTCTATAGATCAATTAGGCCCCAAAGAGTGAAGACTCGCCAAAATTAAACCACCCAACCGGGGATCTACATCTCCTACCATACAAGGACGAAAAAGGAGCCATGGATATTATCGAATGGTAACTATTGTTATAAGAGAACTCAACCAAAGGAAAGTGTTCATCCCAACTTACCTTGAAATCAATTCCACAATCTCTAAGCATATCCTCAAGGGTTTGAATAGTACTCTCCGCTTGACCATCCATTTGAGAATGAAAAGTGGTGCTCAACTTCACTTGTGTACCTAACCCTCTTCGAAACGACCTCCAATATCGAGACATAAATTTAACAATTATATCCATAATAATGGATAAAGTAATCCCATGAAAACTCATAATCTTGTTGATATATATCCTTGCATACTCTTCCGCCGAATAAGTAGACTTAACAAGAACAACCAAGATGGAGTCATTTTGACTTCGTGTCCGAGGCAAACCCACTAAGAAGTCCATATTAGTGTCTTCCACTTCTAAGAGGGAACTTTCATTTCTTGAAGTAAGCCACCCAACTTTTGGTGCTCAGATTTCACTTGTTGACAATTTGGACACTTTGCAACAAATTCTGCTATGTACCTTTTTAAGTCATCCCACCAAAATATTTCCCTAAGGCCATGATACATCTTAGTAGAACACGAATAAATCAAATAGCGGGACCCATGATCTTTCTCTAGGATTCAATTTCTCAAATCATGCACATTAGGCACAGACAACCTCTCTTTGAACTTCAAAAAACCATTCCCACTAAGGAGAATTACTCATTAAGCTTTCCAAGAATCGATTTCTTTAACTCCATCAATGATGGATCAAGGTGTTGCTTAGAGTTCACCTCAACTACCAAAGATGATTCGGAGTTATGATGGACCATAAAACCATCATTTGGAGAATCTTCCAATCTAACACCCAAACGGGCCAACCTATTGGCAACCTTCACTAAGTCTTTCTTGTTTGTTTTTAAATGAGACATACTACCCATAATATTCGACTTAGAGCAATCATAACCATGTTGTACTTGCCGTGGTGGTAGAGGACACTCATGTCGTAATTTTTCAACAAATTCAAATCACCATTGTTTTCAGAGATTTAACTCTTTTTGAGTTAACCCATATTGTAGACTCTTGTGGTAGGTATACACATCAACATGAACACCATATAGGTAATGACAACATAATTTTAATGCAAACACCACAACCGCTAATTCAAGGTCATGAGTTGGGTCGTTCTTCTCATCAACCTTGAGTTTTCTAGAGATATACGCTATACCCATCTCATGTTGCATAAGAACGCAACTCAATCCCACTAGGGATTTATCACACTAACAAAAAACCCTTGGTACCCTCTAGTAAAGTCAACACAGAGTCGTGGTAAGCCTATCTTTTAGGATTTTGAAGCTGCTTTCACAAGCCTTCGGCCACTCAAATTTCACATTCTTTTGGGTCAAAGTAGTAAAAAAGGAGATGCAATGGATGTAAAACCATCCCAAAATCTCCTATAGTACCCGGCTAGACCAATGAAACTTCTTATGTCGGTTGGAGCCAAAGGTCTAGGACAATTTATTACCGCCTCAATTTTCTTTGGATCAACCTCTACACCCTCACTAGAGATGATATGGCCAGGAAATGCCACCGACCTTATTAAACACTCACACTTGCTATACTTAGCAAATAGTTGGTATTCCTTAAAGACTTGTAACACCACTCTCAAATGCCACATATGATCACCTCATTCTTCTAATAAACCAAGATATCGTCTATGAAGAAAATAACAAAGTAATCTAGGTAGTTTTGAAACACTCTATTCATTCGGTCCATAAATGCCGCCAGGGAATTAGTCAACCCAAAATCCTTTACCCTAAACTCATAGTGACCATACCTTGTTCGAAAGGCTGTTTTGGGAATATCTTCATCTCTCACCCTATGTTGGTGATATACCGACCTCAAGTAAACTTTGGAAAAGTAACTTGGCCCTTGGATTTGATCAAACATGTCGTCAATCCGAGAGAGAAGATACTTTTCTTAATGGTCACTTTATTGAGTTACGGGTAATCAATACACATCCTAAGTGAGACATCTTTTTTTTTTCACAAATAGAGTTAGAGAACCCCATGGGGAAATATTAGGTTGAATGAAGCCCTTTTCAATTAAATCCTTGAGTTGAGCCTTTAACTCTTTCAATTTTGCCGCACCCATCCGATAAGGAGGAATTTAAATGGGGTTCGTATACGATAATAAGTCAATACCAAAGTGATTTTATGTTAATGAGGAATTTTGGGAAGATCATTAGGAAAGACCTATGGAAATTCCCTCACTACGGGGATTAAATCGATTGGAGGTGTTTTGGAGTCTAAATCTTTGAGTCTAACAATATGGTATAAACACCCTTTAGAGATAATCTTACAAGCCTTTAGACAAGATATGATATGACCTCTAAGAATAGAAATTCCCCATTTCCACTCCAAGACGGGTTCATTACAAAAATTAGACTTGACAAATCTTGTCGTGCAACCAATGGAAGCAAAAAAAGCATGCAACCGATCCATTCCCAAAATGACATCGAAAATAACCATATCAAGTTCTACTAATTCAACATGGGTAACTCTATCGGGAAACATTATATGACAATTTCTATATACTCTTTTTACAACCAGCGACTCACCTAACGGGGTAGTCACAATAGAAGGTTCATTAAAGATATCAAGCAAAATATCAAACTTTCTAGTTGCGAAAGGAGTAACAAATAACAAGGTAACACCCAGATCAAGTAAAGCATAAACATTTATTGAAAAGACTTGCAACATACCGGTCACTACATCGTTTGAACTCTCTTATTCACCCCTAGAGTGGAGAGCATAAAAGTGTTTCTTTCTTGAAGCATCAACTTTAGAACCACTAGCTTGAGCTTTGCCGCTACCCTTGTCTTGCCTCTTTATATTAGGGTAATCTCTAACCTTGTGACAACTTTTACCACACCTAAAGCAATTTTCTGTCCCAACTTAACACTCATCCCAATGCATTTCACCACACTTGGAACAAGTAGGTTTCTTGGTTTGTGAACTAGTACCTCTTCCCTTTTGAGACATAGGGTTAGACACTCTATCATCACAATCCTTGGAAAATTGGGAAGGTACTTGATTGGATAACCTCTTCTTGAATTTATGCTTATCATGTATTTCCAACCTTTCCTTTGAAGCACCACTTTCAAAAGACTTGTCCCTCTTGACCTCTCTGTTCTTTCTCCTTAGTCTACTTTCTGCCACTTGTCGGGCATGAATCGTTAGATGAGAGATATTCATATTGTTGTGAAGCATATCCAAACAACATTCTTCCACCAAGTCATAGGACACTCACGTAAGTAAACGACTCATCTCATCCCTTGTGATAGGCACCAGGTATGGAGCATACTTCAAAATTTTAATGAACTTCAAGGAGTAATCAAGTACACTCATACCTCCTCGATGAAGTGTAAGGACCCTCATAATGAACTAGGTTGAACTAGAGATTCTCTAATGTCATGAGTTAATAATGTGTTAAAATATCTAATTTTAATTGTTGAATTCAGTTAAGTAAGTTTTGATGTCAAACGTCAAGGGACGACCAAGACGTTTGAAGACTAGCCTTGTGTGTGCGCACTAGTGTGTGTTTGTATGTCGTATGTGTTTTTATGTGTTGTATGAAGTCAAAAAATTGTAAAAATACTTTAAATAGGTAAAATGAAGCATTTAGGGTCCAAACTTCCATGTACGACCCCCCCAAGGATTGCCCTAGGGATCCATGATGGGACCCCACCTTTGGCCAAGCAAGCTGGCCAAGGCAGCAAGGTTTTGTTCTTAGGAGAAAAAATGGCACATCACGGACTTTGTCCAACATAGTTGATGATTTTAATGTTTAAACTTTAATGAATCCCTGTTTATGCTTATTATTCACATTTGGCTTATGAAATGGGTTTATTGCTTTTAGTTATATAATGTAAAGTTGAGTTTCTTTTGATGTATTTTGGGTTAGCTACTGACTATACATGCTATATTATGTTGTTTTCATGAATATTGATGAAAGGTGGTGAATTCTTGGATGAAGTCTATTTTGCTCTGTCTTGTATAGTTTCCAATGAAATGTTCTTGATTTGTATGGTCCACCTTTGGTGGCGGTGTTTACTTGGAGTATATGAATATATATTTTCATGAGTATTGTGAATATGTCCATTACGGCATTGTATGTGAGGTAAAGTGATAATGTTGATGTTCATGTTGATATGCTTTATGAAGCTTGAATTGCATAGTTTGTGTAGATTGTTTCTAAATGGATATGTGTATATCTAAATCATGGTAGTGTGTTATGTGATTAATAAAGACGTAAGCATGCTTAGAGGTCAATGACATGAAAATGGTGATTATGTGAAAGGTGTGCTCATATTTACACACTCACACACACTCTGAATGAATGAATGAATCTAATGAATGTGAATGGGGGATTGTAGGGTGGACACCCTTCGTGATTAGAGATAAGGTGTATAGACCATTCCTTACTCTTCCTAAAGGACTCTAGTAATGAATAGGGGAGTTTTGGGGTGAACACTCTTCGTGAGTTGAGATGAAGTGTTGTATAAATCTCACTATTCCCAAGAGCTATCTAAGATGGGTTAAAGGATGGACTCTCTTCGTGAGTTGAGATGTGATGTACAATAGTTATCAATTGACCATTAGTAATTAATACTCAAGACAATGAGGGCGAATTATGCTTAGCATTGAGAGGTTCTAAAGAAGGGGTGGCTACACTTCGTAGGTTGAGATGTTGTATCCAATATACCCCTTGAGATGAGCACTCCTCATTAATAGAGAATGAGTTACTTAGAAGCAATCTTCTTATCACTTAACTACGCGCCACATACGAGTAGATAATGGAGAATGCATGCAAAATATCAATAATTACCCTACCTTAGGCAAATGGGGATCGCTCAACCGGTAGGGATTAATTGAGGCATTCTGTTACATCCCGAAAGCATCCCCTAGAATTAACATGGCGTACTTTACCTATCGAATGTCTTATAAAAGCCCATACTTATCATTAGTTGCATTTGTCATTGTAAATTTAGTGGAAAATTTAAAACTTTTCATAGTACTTTATATGCTAGAAACATCATTTCATATACTCAAAATATCATATTACATACTTAGACCTAACTCTCTTTGTCATCTTAGACTCAATAGTATTAGAATACATTAGGGACGCAACCCTTAAAACATAATACATAAGTATACAATATTATACAACTTTACAGTAAACATACGTAGGGAATCCTTGGAACTTAAGGACCCCTTTCCTTGAGCTTGGGAAGCACATATCAAGCTTCTCAATAGTATAGACATACTTTAAGAATCCATAACCTACACTTTGTGTAAAAAGTATATAAGAATGTGATTAGTATAAGCATGCACTAAGTATGACAACCATGCAAAAACATGCATTTAAAAAGGGACATTTTCTTGAAATCATACTTCATGCCTTTTTGAGTAAATATTCATAAAACCTTTAGACAATTGCATTTATATCATTCACATACTTCATATAGAAATATTCAAAGGCCAAAAATCATAGAAAATCACATATAGAAGTTAAGTCCTTTTTGAGGTCACTTTACAGTGAGCATTATTTTCTTTTATTCAATAATTTCCCAAGTAACCCTTTAGAGATACTTGGTGGAATAAATCATCCTAGGCCATAAATAAAGCATATATACAACCTACGCAAGTCATCACATACCACCATACAAGTATAACCTATCAAAGACACATTTAAGTCAAGGTTAAAAGACATTACAATAAGCTATATCAATTTGCATATATTTTTGCTTCACTTCACATAAGACATTATAAGATCTTATTCATGACCCAATTCATAGTTTACTAGTACAATGTACATGTCAAGTCCATAACCTCACACATACTTAGTGAACTCTTCATGAGACCAGAAACCTGAACACTTCATACATCAAAATTACACATAACTACAACTCCATTCATGTCAACAATCTTCATCATATAGTCATTAAGACTCACCGAGTGCATATAAGAATAATACCACATCACATAGACTCATACCATGCACATCTTCATGAAAAATAGACAAATACTACAATGCCATGCATAATGACATAATCATAATCATACACCTTAGAACACCTTCCTAGAACTTCATAATGAGCTACTTGTGCAATGTCAATATGGGTTCATTACTTCCATCTATCCTAAGTAACCTCCCTTAAGTCATCCTAGTTAGGGTCTTAGTCCTTTACTTTCATTGTCCATTTTACTTTAGGGAAACTATAGCCTTAACCGACACTAAGACCATGGGTGCTAAACATGGAATTTGGTGTTGTAGAGCCTTACTCCAATGAGAGTTGTCCTTACCTAGACAAGGTAGAACATTAACACATGCTAGCATACTACATGAATTCACTTGCTAGATCCTATGTGGAAAGCATAGTTATGGAACTTTGAGGTACATGTGAAAACACTCTTTATGCCAAGATGGGGAATTATGGTTATTCACTTATCGAAACCCTAATTATTCCTATTGAGGCATTGTGGTTATCCACCTCATGAGATTTATGGTAGACATTCCTTCCCACATTGGAAAGGGACACACACACATATTTAAGTTCACTCGGTATAAGCTAAGTTCCCTTTTATTAAAGGCCTTTATTATAATTTCATTATAAAACATAGGCTTTGGAGTGTAATCCCCTCATATACTTAGCTCATAGGTCATAGATGAATGTTCATAAACCTAAATCATGTGAGAAATCCTTTCACATGTACATATCATATGTATTAGCATTACCTAGTTTAGGATACACATGAGAACACCTTTCAAGGCTCCTGTATTTACTAGATAATTATTCATGTGTGCGTGTATACTTATATGTTAGCAAACCTTTCACATAACACATTAAGGTCACACATGTTCATACATCAATGCATAATTCTATAGGTATAACTATACGAGCAATGCTTTAATGTAAGACCCCTAAGAAACTATGAACATTCATATTTAACCATATCATATAATTTATATTCATAACATGCCCATACATTCATTTTTATGGGCAAGGGTATGGGACTTTGCAATGCATAGGCAAAGTCCCATACCCTTGCCCATACTAGTACACCTATCAAGTCTAACTAGTTAAGGAAGCACATATCATACTTTTGTATACATCATCTTAAGATGATTATTACTAAACGCTAGTGAATATGAGAACTACCTTTCATTTAGACACCATGACCTATACTACTTCTAAGCATGTTTAATGTGTGAGTGTGTGTACATTGGTCAACATGATCACATAATGGATATTCATAACATATTGAGTCATCCACCCTTTTAATACCACAATTCACAAAAAAATCATAGACAACCTAACACCATCTAGCATAGGAGGCAGGACAATCTTCACACTTCTTTCAACACTCCTAACCTTAGCGATTCACACATTCACATATGGGAACATGGGTAGGGGTCGTCAATCTTTAATACTTCATTAAAGGAAGAACCTACTGATTATCTTAAAATACCATTCATATGATCATTACTATAGTAACAATACCTATATTGACAACTAAAATAGAAGACTAGGCACAAGTTACACATAAGGTGATCATCATTGTAACGCCCCCAAATGAACTAACGTGAACTAGAGCCTCGTGGTTGTTTCTTTAGTAAGTTTTAAGTTAAAATGAGTAATGTTAGTGTTATTAGGCAGTGTGTTAAGTTTGGAGGTCAAACGCCCAAGAACGTCCATGACGTTCAAAAGGTGTGCCTTAGAAAGTGTTCTTGCGTCTTATCGTGTTTAAGTGAGTTTTACCTGTTCATTTTCCTTTAAACTAAGGTGGGATGTTCCTAATACCTATAAGACTTTTTTTAGGAGTTTAACTGCCAGGAACGACCTCACCTAGGACCCGCAAGGTTCTTTAGATGAAGGGCCCAAAATTTGGACAAAGCTGCTGAGGACACTGCCCAATTGACGTAGCAGTCTATCGGGCGTAAATCCATTGACACCCCGTCGACTGGGGGGACATTGTTCAATACTTATTGTGAGGATAATAACCTCCCTTTAAAAGCCTCTGATTCTATCAACGCCCAGCAGCACGGGTCGTCGAGTCATCGACGCCCAGTAGCTTGAGTCGTCGACTAGCCACCTCCATAAGTTGTGAAAGTTGCTGCCTTGGATTGGGGTATTTGTTAAATTCACTCAAGTCTTTTATGACCATAGGAAGTTATTATTAGTTTTTATAAGGTATATTAAAGTTTTGTAAATCCTAACACCCAATTTGAGACCCCTCTTCCTAAAACCCAAAACCCCTCTCTCTTAGAAGGCTCTCTCAAGTCTTCATAGAAGCTAGAAGTCAAGAAGTGCTAGGAGGGCTATTGATGTTTGTTTCTTCATAAAATATAATGGTTATTTATTCAATATGAGGTATGGTATCCATCCATTAACTCTCTTTCATTCAGGGAGTCCCTTCTAATCAATTTCCAAAATGAGTTTTCAACCCTAGTTTCTCTATCTTCAAATCTAAGTATGGGTCTTGCATGAAAACGTTTATAATGACATAATAATGGTATTAATAGTGTGATTTAATTATTTTAAGGTTAAAATTTCAATTAAATCATGTTAAATCATTTAATCTAATATTGGCTTAAGAAGTGGGTTATATGAGCATGAATTGGTAGTCTTTGAGCTTTGATTTCTTATTGTTGTTATTGTTGCTTAGATACTGACCAAAGGTCTAATTTATGATTAATTATTGGATAAAATGTTATAGGTAATCAAAGCATGTATTAAAGGGTAAGTTGGTTATGTTGTTTATCGTTAATTTTCGAAATGCTCTTGAGTGTTGTTGTCCACCTTCTTGGTAGAGATGTTTACTTGAATTGTATGAATGTAAAGTTACTATTTTATTGTGAATGAGGATATGAAGTATTGTATTCTGATGTAAGATTAAAAGTATGCTATTCTTGTTAAATGTGCCTTATGAAGCTATTATGTGAAATAGGCTAGAGTGTATGCTTAAATTAAGATATTCTTGTTTAGTGTTATGAAGCTTGTTATGAGAAGTATGTTAAGGATTATGTATAAAGGACTTATATGATTATGTGAAGCATGTAAGACATATGATGTGAAGAATGAAGGTCTAAGCATGTATAGGAGTTAAAGAAGAATGAAGTGAAGCTTATGTGCAAAGTGTGCTCATATGAACACACACACTCACACTTGAATGAATGAATGAAGCTAAGTTAAGTCATAAAGGGGAGTTTTGGGGTGAAAACTTTTAGTGAGTTGAGATGAAGTGTTTAGTAGAAACCCCACTACATCCCATGAGCTTTCTAAGGTAGGTTGAAGGATGAATTACCTTCGTGAGTTGAGATGTGGTGTTCACTAGTTATCCTTAACTTATAGTCTATAATGTTGAGAATCCATGGGATGTTATGCCTAGCACCGAGGGATATGAAGGAGAGGTGGATTACACTTCATGAGTCGAGATTTTGTATTCAAGTGTACCTCTTGATATGTGTACTGCTCGTTAGTAGAGAATGAGTTACATAGTAGAAATATTTGTATCCCTTAACTATGCGCTCGCATAGGTGTATCTATTGGGAAAGCCTTTAAATACTAAGAGAATGACCTCATTCTATGCAAGTGAGGGTCTCTCATTCGATAGGGGTTAATATCGGGATTCCATGCCTAGCTCTCATGGTCTATGACGGTTAAGCCAACTCACACTAAAGAAAAGAACATGATAAGTCTTCTAAAGGAGTGTTCTACTTAGGGTAGGTAGTGGAATGGGATGCTATTTATCCATTGCACTAGGCAGGCAATCCAAAAGGGGAGTCTTGGTGAGACTTATTTGAATTGAATGAGAATTGAATGAACTAAGACTTCTAAAAGAACGTACTACTTAGGGTAGGTGGTGGTATGGGACGTTATCGATCCGTTGTACTAAGTAGGACCTTCCGGAAGGGATGACTTGGTGACAAACCTTCTAAAATAATGTGCTACTTAGGGTAGATGGTGGTATGGGACAACATCTACTCATTGCACTAAGTAGGCATTCTGAAAGGGAAGACTTTGGTGGTTTGTTGGGTGTCTTTTAATGTCTTGCCATTGATTGAGTGACTTGCTTCTCCCGAGTTGAGTAAGCAAAAAGGGGTAGTCTTGAGATCGATTTTGTTGTGTATTGAAGGATGCATATGCATATTTCCTTCATGTCTTACCTTAGTAAATCTTAGGATAATCCTGAGGTAGGGAAACTCTTATCGAAATTGAGTTCAATTCCTCTTTCGCTTGGCCTTGGAATTACACTCATTTAGAATAGGAAAATTCTTTGCGAATGCTTTAAATGTTTTATTCTAAATGCTCAAATGGTTTCACTATAAATGATTATTTAGTTCACTGTAATGTTAGATTTGAGTTCACTATAAATTCTGGAAGTTACTGTAAATGGTCTTTTGGATTAAAATTATGGAAACTCTTATCTAAATGTTAAGTGATGGTTCTTATAAGGTTTTGCTTCTAAATTCATGAATTTTTTACTTAATTGACATGAAATGGTATTTTACTAAAATGCCCTTTTTACATGTTTTTTCATATGTCATTCTTAGTACATTTTGTGTACTAACCCCATACTTTTATATACTATAAGTATAGGTTAGAAGCATTTTAAGGTTGAAGTCTAGAAGGTGAATCTTGGGAAAGTTCGTCACAAGACAAAGTATGTCCTCACATATTCGAGTGCATAGTCTGTATCTTAACTTCTTAGTTAAATAATTACTATGTATTTCTTTCAATGAAAAGGGCCGTGTCCATAAGTTATTTATGTAGTTTGTTTATGTTTTGCTTGTGACGATGGGAGTTTTCTAGGTATTTATAAAATATTCTTCTTTGTATCAAATGTTCTTGAAAAGTTTTAAATTCCGCACTACTTTTCATGTCTTATGTAATGAATGCTTCTTGATGGGCTTGATAAAGACCCCAAAGGGTCAAGTACGCCCGGTCACGAAATGAGGGTTCCTCCTAACTTCTAGGGGTTACTTTCAGGTCGTGAAAGACTTGGTATTAGAACGTAAGGTTTTGGGAAATATTTAAGGTCTAAAAGTCTCACAAGCCACGTCTAGAAGTATCTTGACCATTGGTGTGAGTCGCGACAGATCCATGGACAAGAGGCTATAGGATGATGGAGTTTCACTTTCTTCATTATTCTATAATCGTGCCATAGAAATTAACCCCATAAAGCCTCTCTCTCTCTCTCTCTCTCTTATGTTCCCTTGTCCGTTAGTATTCTAGGTGTGATTGCTTCGAAGGGGAGATGTTTCAAAGTTTAAGGGAGAGAAAAGGTGAGTTTCGATGTTATGATGTTTTTGTTGCTAAAAGAGTAGATGTGAAGGTATGTTTTGAAATTTGGTATCTTATGCTATTTACGGCTAGGTATGAATTATGACATTGGAAGTGTTGTGATGAGAAATATTTATGGTGATGTAGTTCTAAGCATAGTAAGAGTTGTAAGAATGAATAAAGTGCTTTTGAGAATAAATGAGTTATCTTGTGATTATATTCAATGATGGTAGATATTCTTTAAGGTGTAAATTGGAGGAATGTTGAGAGAATGTGGAGTTTTTATAAAAGTTGACGGAAACTCCCTTGTGTGACTAATGTTTCATAGTTGTTGTTGTGATTGGTGGATGTTGTGGTGTAGGATTACACTAAGATGGAAATGTGGTATGAATATCTAGTGAGGAGGTTTTTTTCCATGAGATGGCATTAAGTGATGTCTAAGAGTTTAATAAAGTGATGTTTAAGAGAGTTTTTATAGGCTTGAATCCAAAGAGGAAAGTGTTATGCTTAACCGGTAAGGTTGATGTTTAATCTTGATGTGCATGAGTTAAGGGTAGTGTGAGTTCGTGCCTTGTGAGAGGCATTATGGTGCTTTGGATTATGATATCATTAAGATGGCTTTACCCTAAGTGGGGGAGAGTGAGTTTAGTAGAATGACATGTTATGTACTTAATGCAAGAGAATCCTCAAGGGTCACTAAGTGGGAGTGGTAGCATGGGTTGCTACTCTCACATTGCACTAAGTGAAACTTACCAAGTCCCATAGGAGTAAGTTAGTGTGGTATTGTCCCTCATATTGTCATGCCATCTCGATAAAGTTGCTTGGAAGGTGCATTATGAAAATTTTAAGCACGTGACATAGTGATGTTTTGAATTCTTTGTAATGAAGTTCAAATTTTGAGAAAATTGCATCTTCATGAATTATGGTTTAAATTTGTTATGATATGATTTTATATGGTATTATAGTTCATGTGATCATTCCCTCTTGATGAATTACTCAAAGAATGAAACTTTGAAGTTTTTAAGCATGTTGGCAGTTAATACAGTAAATGCTCACTGTGAAATATCTCATTTTTGAAGAATATTGTTTTGTCTTTGATTGAATTTTCAATGTGTGCAAAAGTGTTGTATATGAGAATGGTAAGGTTGGAGAAGGTAGTTCCTCCATAAAAGAAGATTGAGTTTTGAAGTTTGTAAAGTTTGACAAGTGTTGCTTACGTTGCTAGTGTTTAATAAGTGTGAATTGATGCTCCTTGATAGTTTATGCTTGATTTTGAGTGTTTGTGCCTTTATTTTAATGTGTTATGTCATTTTAAGTAACTCCTTGTTTTTCTTGAAGTTTTGGTGTCATTCGAGGACGAATGTTATTCTAAGTGGGAGACAAAGTAACGCTCCAAAATGAACTAAGGTGAACTAGATCCTCGTGGTTGTTTCTTGAGTTAATTTGAAGTTAATATGAGTTATATTAGTGTTCTTAGTCAGTGTGTGATGTTTTGTTAAGTTTAAAGGCCAAATGCCCAAGAACGTCCATGACGTTCGGAAGGTGTGCCTTAGAAAGTGTTCTTGCGTCTTGTCATTTTGAGTGAGTTTTACGTGTTCGTTTTTCTTGGAACTCAGGTGGGATGTTTATAAAACCTAGAAAACTTATTTTACGGGTTTGAATTCCGCGCACGACCCCAACTAGGACCCACAAGAGGCCCTAAATGAAGGGCCCAAGATTTGGACACAGCTGCCAAGCACACTGCCCAATCGATGGAGCAGTCTACTGGGCGTAAGTCCATCGACGCGCCGTCTAATGGGGTGCCGTCATTAATACTTAGTGGGAGGATCAGCCCCTCCATTTAACAGACTCTGCCTCCATCGACGCCCAGCAGCACGGGCCGTCAACTCATCGATGCCCAGTAGCTTGGGTTGTCGACTGGCCACCTCCAAAAGTTGTGAAAGCTATTTCCTTGGCTGGGAGTGTTTAGTAAATTCCTCACAAGTTTTTGATGACCCTATGACGTTACTTCTAGTGTGTATTAGGAATATTAGAGTTTTATAAACCCTAAGACCCCATTTTAGACACCTCTTCCTAAAACCCAGAACCCCTCTCTCATGTAGACTCTCTCAAGTCTCCATGGAAGTTAGAAGTCAAGAAGTGTTAGGAGGGATTTTTATGTATGTTTATTCATCAAAAATCACGGGCATTTATTCAATGATAGGTATGGTATCCATCCTTGAACTCTCTTCCATTCAAGGAGTCCCTTCTAATGAATTTTCAAAATGAGTTATCAACCCTGATTTTTCTATCATCAAATCCAAATATGGGTCTTGCATGAAAATGTTTCTAATGACTTAATAATGGTATTCCTAATGTTAGTTGATGATTTTAAGGTTAAAACTTCAATAATATCATGTTAAAGCTTTGCATCTAATGTTGGCTGAAGAAATGGATTATATGAGCATGAATTAGTAATCTTTGAGCTTTGATTTCTTATGGTTGTTATTGTTGTTAAGATACTTCCCAAAGGGATACTTTATGATCATTTATTGGATAAAATTTTATAGGTGATTAAAGCATGGTTAAAAGGGTTAGCTGGTTATGTTGTTTAGCTTCAATTTTCGAAATGCTCTTGAGTGGTATGGTCCACCTTTTTGGTAGCGGTGTTTACTTGAATTGTATGATTGTAAAGTTACTAGTTCATTGTGAATGAGTCTATGAAGGCTTGTTTTGTGAAGTAAGATGAAAAGTATGCTAATGTTGTTAAATGTGCCTTATGAAGCTATTATTTGAAATAGACTAGAGAGTATGTTTAAATGAAGATATTCTTGTTAAGTGTTTTATGAAGCTTGTTATGAGAAGTATGTTACGGATTATGTATAAAGGAATTATATGATTATTTGAAGCATGTAAGTTGTGTGTTGTGATGAATGAAGGTCTAAGAATTTATATAAGTTAAATAAGAATGAAGTGAAGCTTATGTGTAAGGTGTACTCATATGTACACACACACTCACACTTGAATGAATGAATGAAACATAAGTCCTAAAGGGGAGTTTTTGGGTGAACAATCTTCATGAGTTGATATGAACTTTTTAGTAGCAACCCCACTACATCCCATGAGCTTTCTAAGACAACTTGGAGGATGAATGCCCTATGTAAGTTGAGATGTGGTGTTCACCAGTTATCCTTAACCTATAGTCTATTATGTTGAGAATCTGTTGGAAGTTATGCCTATCACTAAGAGGATAGGAAGGAGAGGTGGATTACACTTTGTGATTTGAGATGTTGTATTCTAATGTACCTGTTGAGATGAGTACTCCTCGTTAGTAGAGAATGAGTTACTTAGTAGCAATCTCCATATCCCTTAACTATATACCCGCATTAGTGTAGGTATTGGGAAAGCCATGTAAATGCTAAGAGAATGCCCTCATTCTAGGCAAGTAAGGATCCCTCATCCGATAGGGGTTACTATCGTGATTCCATGTCTAGCTTTAATGGTATATGTCAGTTAAGCCAACTCCCACAAAAGAATGAACGTGCTAAGTATTCTACAGTAGTGTGTTACTAGTGGTAGGTAGTTGACTGGGACACTATGTATACATTGCACTAGATAGGCAATCCGAAAGGGGAGTCTTGGTGAGACGTATTTGAATTGAATGAACTAAGTCTTCTAAAAGAACGTACTACTTAGGGTAGGTGGTGGTATGGGATGCTATCTATCAATTGCACTAAGTAGGACCTTCTGAAAGGGAAGACTTGTTTCTAAATCTTCTAAAAGAATGTGCTACTTAGGGTAGGTGGTGGTATTGGACACCATCTACTCATTGCACTAAGAAGGCATTCCGAAAGGGATGACTTTGGTAGTTTTTGGGTGTCTTTTAATGTCTTTCCAATGATTGTGGGGCTTGATTTCCCCGAGTTGAGTAAGCCAATATGGGTAGTCTTTAGGATATCTTCGATGTGTATTGAAGGAGGAATTTGCATACTTCCTTCATGTCTTACCTTAGTGAGTCTTAGGATAATTATGAGGTAGGGAAACTCTTACGGAAAATGAGTTCACTTCCTCTTTCGCTTGGCCTTGGAAGTTCACTCATTTAGAATAGGAAAATTCATTGTAAATGCTTTAAATGATTTATTGTAAATTCTCAAATGCTTACCCTATAAATTCTTAATTAGTTCACTGTAATGTTAGATTTGAGTTCACGATAAGCTTTGAAAGTTACTGTTAATGGTCTCTTTTGGTATAAAAATATTGATACTCAAATCTAAGTGTTAAGTGATGGTTCTTGTGATGTTTTGCTTCTAAATTCATGAATTTTTTACTTAATTGTTATGAAATGGTATTTTACTAAAATGTCCCTTTTTACATGATTTTGCATATGCCATACTTACTACATTGTTTTGTACTAACCCCATATATACTGTATGTATAGGTCGGAAGCATTTTGAAGATTCATGTCTAGAAAATAAAGCTTTGGAAAGTTCCTCTTAAGAAAAAAAGTATGTCCTCACATATATTCGAGGGCATAGTCATTTTCTTAGTTTCTTAGTTAAAGAATTATTATGTATTTCTTTCTATGTAAATGGCTGTGTCCCTATGTTATTTATTTTGTGTCTTTAAGTTTGGATTGTGATGATGAGATTTTTCTAAGTATTTATAGAAAGATTCCTTTATATATCAAATGTTCTTGAAAAGTTTTAAAAACCGCACTACTTTTAATGTCTTATGTAATGAATGCTAGTTGAAGGGCTTTTACAAGACCCCAAAGGGTCAAGTACGCCCAGTAACGAAACGAGGGTTCCTCCTAACTTCTAGGGTTTAATTTCGCGTCGTGACAATCATAACCACTAATTCATATATTCATCAATTTTCATTCATGTCCATGGTCAACACATATATAATGATAATAAAATAAACACCGCCACTATAAGTAGACCATACCACACAATGTCATACAAAGCTTCATCAACATTACTATAAAGAAGTAGAGAACTAGAAGAGTAGAAGAATTCTTACCAATTCTTCATATTTTTGTCATCATTTACCTTTACTACTCTTTCATAAATAATTCAAGTATAGGGCAGTATCTAAAACATAATAATCATATACGAAGTCATGCATAAGCTACTACAAGGCCATTCTCTCGAATTTAGAAGTACATAGACCATTAACCAATACACTTACATGAATTATAGGTTATATTTCATCAATAACATAGAAGAAGTACCTAATTATACACTTATTATGACGAAATCATGCTTAAAGCCCTACAAGATCAAGATACCAACATAGGCACTATACTATCCATTCAACAGATAGTAGAGGAAATAGGCAATAATACTAATTCCCTAAGGCCTATATAATCAATATATTTTAACAGTAATGTAAATGTTAGGAATTATCTAATTATGTCATTACTTAAAAGGAATTATGCTTCATCTAATCTCGAACATAGATCATATCATGTACATAACATTATCAACCCACAGACTAGGAGAACCTAAATTAATTCAGGTAAGCATTCTTTAATTTGATCAACAAGGATTTATTCTTACAATTCAATCATGATATTAATCCAAAACAGTAGCTACAAGACCCTCAACATACTCACAATCCACTTTTATACAAGTAAGGACCAATGCTACAGTGAACTCTTAGAATTCTAAACTAGGCATGTTCAAATCTTCATACATTGATGCAAATGGATCCTTCATAATAAAATCACATAAATAAAAGTAGATATTGACAATTCAACGTAAGAGAATCGCAAGTCAACCATTAACAAGCCATGATCATAATGCCCACGCAAGGGCTAGATCGATTTTGGGAAGGGACATGGGTTCAGAATGCAATTGAATTAAAATCATGTAAAAACAATACATTAATATCAATTAATAATTATTTAGCCATTAAAACTTTTTTATAAAGAACCCATGGCAAGATTGAAGAACAACTTTGATAATGAATATTCTTTGAAAAACATTGAGATTAACCGTCCAAGTTAAAGGTTACTTAGAGATAAAAGATCTCCATACCTTTTTATTGATGAAAACCTATAAAAATTGATGATTAATCCATGGACATCCAAGATCCAAGCAGTTCTTGAGTCTTACCAACAATGGAGGTTTGTAGGGAGAATATTTTTTAGAGGGAAAGTCTATTTTGTGTAGAAGTGATTCGGAACGGATTGTTCGTGTATTAAATCCCTTAAATACACCCAAAAATAACTAAATAAACCTATTAGGGTCAGGTAAGGGCGTGGGGTGAATTTCCCATTCACCCCTTAAGAGGCAGTGCATAAGCAGCAGTTGCATTAGCCTGCATCAATTGACCTAATCGACTGGATGTTGGTCCATCGACGGGCTGTTCTGTGACCTCCAATTGGGTATGAGGATGTCATGTGTTAAAGACATCCCCAGTATATGTGACCTTTGACATGTCATCAGTCAACCAATGGGACGTGCATTGAGCTCGTCGATTGACACTGCCAAGGCAGTGTCTTGACAGCCCTTGGGTACTTCATGTGGGCCCTTTTGTGGGGCCCTTGAGAAGTCGTACATGGACGTTTCCAAAGTAATTATGTAAAGTTACAATTCAAGGACATTCTATGAATTTTTCAGAGAATATTCACACATAAAACACGACCAAACATGCTAGGCCCCATCAAGACATTCTTGAACGTCTCAAGGGCTAACTTTCGATCGTCTTTTACGTTCTTGGACATTTTACCTCCAAACTTCATGAAAATCCATATAATGCCTATAAATATCGTTATAACTCATTTTAATACTTCATAATGTCATGAAATACAACATATAAACACGTATAGACACATGAGACACATAGGTCCTAGTCGTCGAACGTCTTGGTAATCCCTTGACGTTTGACTTCCAAATCACCTCAAACTTTACACACTGTATTAATACCATATTATAAGTCATTTTAGGATATTATAACGTTAATTCAAACATGTTAGGCTTTATACACCCTAACTCATTTTGGGGGCCTTATAGATTCCATTTCTAGGTCTGATTGTCTATGTCGGTTAAAGCTAGCCCCCACAAAAGTAAGTAATGAACTAGGTATTCTAAAGAATGTAATGCTTAGGGTAGGTGGTGGTATGGGATTCTATCTACTCTTTTCACAAGTAGACATTTGGAGGAAGTCTTGGTGAGTCTTTATATGAATGTATGAATGGGTCAATAGGTAATGTAAATGAAGTTGTGTTCCTTAGTGTCTTTTATGTTGAGTGTGGGATTGTTACCCGTGCGAAGTAAGCCTACGGTCGGTTGTCTTGAGGATCATCTAGTTGTGTATTGAAGGGATTGTACGAAAAATTCCTTCATGTTTTACCTCAGTGTGTATTAGGATAAGCATGGAAAATGAGTTCAGTGTGAGTTGAAATTATATAGGTTCACTATAAGGTTTTCATGAGTTCAATTCCAGGTGTAGTTTAATGTTAAAAGTATGGAAGTCTTATCTATGTGCTAAATGATGATTTATATGTTATTTTACTTCTACATTCATGAAAATTTTACTTATTTAGCATGAAAGGTTTATTTATACTAAAATTTTCTCTTTTTCATGTCTTGCATAATGCCATACTTAGTACAATGTTAATACTAACCCCATACTTTTCAATAATCTATAAGTACAAGTTGGAAGCAAGTGGAAGTTTAGGGGGAAAAGCTGGGAATCAACTCTCTCAAGACTCGCTATGTCCTTATATATTTGATGCCATAGTCTTTATTTCTTTTGTTCTTATTTAAGACTTGTATAAGATTTATTATGTATTTTCTTTCAATGTAAAGGATCGTGATATATTTAAGTGTGTCTTTTAGTTGGACTTTGACAACAAGACATATCCTTAGTATTTATAAAAGAGATTTCCTTATTATCATTGATGTTGTGAAATGTTTTAATTCCGCACCACTTTTCATATCTAATGTAATGAACGATAGTTAAGAGGCTTGAACAAGACCTCGAAAGGTCAAGTATTCCATGTTCCGACCCAAGGGTTGCCCTAATGTGACACCTCTAAAAGGACTTAGGTGCAACTGGAGCCTAACACTTGTTTCTTGATTTTTTGGAGTCCTAAAAAGGGTTAAAATTATGTAGGATATAGTGTTAAGGGTTTTGTGAAGTTGGAAAGTCAAACGTCCAAGAATGTCCATGACGTTCAAAAGGTTTGCCTTAAAAAGTACTTGTGTGCCTTAGTGTGTTTCGTTACGTTTTACGTGCTAGACTTGAACAAAATTATTGTGAGATGTCCTTAACATGAATACAAACATATTTGGGTTTTAAATGTCCAGGCAAAAACCGCAATGACCAACCAAGGATTCATGAGGAGGACCCATCTTGGCTATCCAAAAGTGTCGTACCTACAGATGGCAATCGACGCCCTGTAGGCTGGTTGACGCCACCTAGGTAGTGGCGTCGATGGATAATTAACCTAGGGAGATCAAGCTATTATTTTGAAGTCTATGTCCTAAACGACAATGACCAGCACTGACCGTCGATGGGACGACGCCATGTAGGTGATGGCGGTCAATGGGTGTTCTGCAATTTAGTGTTATGTCTTGCCCAAGTGAGGGGCAATATGGGGTTTTCAACTAGTCTTCCTAAAATTAATTGTACGACTTCTTAAGATTATTTTGGGTATTTTAAGTGGGTTTATAAGTATAAAACACTTGGATTAATTGAGTTTTCTAAATCAAAACCCAAAACCTCTAAAGAGTTAGAACACCATTGAAACATGAGGGGAGGTTGGAGCTTCGAAGTGGGACTCTCCATTAATTCTTCTCAATTTTCATGATCTAGCATCAAGGTATGACCTTAATCCTTGAATTTTTTTTCTTTAAGGATCCAATCTCAAAAATGGTTTTCCAAGACTCTGTCAAAATATGAACTTTATAAATTGTAATCTAGCCATGGGTTCATGCATAAAATATTTTGAATCATTGTATAGTTATTGAATTGATGTTAATTTGATGATTTTAACCTAAAAAATCTATTAATCCATTCAATTCATGTAACCCTAGTTTTGACTATTTTATGGGTTATTTGATTGTGTCTTTATGCTATTTAATTCTTGTGTACTTTTATTAGGGCTATTGAATGATGAAAGAATTATGTTATAATTGTTAGTAGGCGTTATTAATTTGATAAATTCGTGTTGTGTTATCTAGAATTCATTGTATATTATGATTATTGGATTGAATTGGTGATCATGGTCTTTGGTAAGTGCCTTTTGTAATTGTGTTGGGAGATTATGTTATGTATTAAAGTTGTGTAGTATAGTTATTAGATGATGATGATGTTTGGGATGGTTCACTTATGGTTGAGGTGCTTATATGCTATAATTGTGAATTATGTGGGCTTGTCAACATTACTTTAAGAATTGTGAAACAATGTGGCCTCGTCGGCATTACTTAATGTAATATGATGTTATTATGTTATAAATTGATTATGTGAGTAATATGACTCTTGTTGACTTATGTGTTATGTTATGTCTAAGCATGAATTATGTCACACTCCGAGAGCACACCCTAAAAGATATGTCACTCTCGGAGTGCAACGCGACATACTGACATCTCAGATGTCTTGTACATGCTTTTAGACATCATTCATTGCATACATGTATGAAAAGTAGTGCGGATATAAAATTTTCACACGAAAATATCTTAAAATATATTCCATATTAAAATAATAGAAAACTCTAAGTCTCAATATAAGCCATCCTTAGACTTTAAGAAATACTTTGGACACGACCCATGCAATCGAATATATAAATACTTTGTCTATTACAATTCTTTGAATTAAAAGACATATAAAGAAAGTTATGCCCTCGAGTCTGTGAGGACATTCATAAACTTTCTTGAAATAATCCTAGTTTCTAAGCTTTGCTTCAAGACGCTTCTCACCTTCCACCTACACCTTAAGATATAGCAAATTTATAGAATTAGTAGAAACACTTGTACAAATTATGACTTAATGCACAAAATCATGAGAATGGACATTTATGAGAAACATGGTCTTTTTCATTAAAACTTTATAATATAAGCATAAGAATTGCATTTAAACACAAGACACACAATTAGAAGACATTACAAATTATAGCCACATTATATGAAAATTACAGTGACATTAGAGTGAGCTTACAAATACTTTATTGTAAGTTAATCTAAATTTCACATATCACAATATAACATTAAAATACATCCAAAACACATAACTATGAGGTCCTCCTATCAAAGATGATTCTACAGCTGACTGGAGTAGTTATGAAGGGACCACCCATACAATCCCTTCAGACATACCTAAGATATCCTTTAGACTATTTATAGTAAGATCATTCTCACTTCATTCAATAACTTATGTATAATATGACATTCTCCTCCCAAGGGTTATAAAAAGACTTACTTAAGTAATTCAACAAAACAACACCCATACACCCTCTCCAAGCTTACCTAAATAATCCTTAAAAACTACATAAGTTTAGGTCATGTCTACTTATTCAATTTACTTTCCCTATCTAGAGTCATTCTTAAGACTTTAATAGGTAAGATATGAACTGACCATTCTTATGCCCCCTTCATATCCTAACTAAGCAACCCTTAAACTACTCTAGGTAAGTACTTAGTCATTAACATAATTTCAAACTTAATTCATCATATAGTTCACTTAAGACACAATCAGCATAAAGGACATTCAAGTAATGGTCTTGGAGAAGACCCAGCGACTCACTCACTAACATCTTCAAATCCTAATCGAGCAATGTCTAGATAGCATCCTATACAACCACCTAAACTTTATATAACTTCTCCAATACTAGCTGATGAGAATAGACAATACCCGACATAGACCATAATAGCTATGAATGAAATCCAGAGTCATGAACCTACTTGATTGGAGTTAGGTTATACGGGCCAATGGTAGAACTAGGACAGATCCAATGTAGGCGCATGGTTAAGGAATATGCAGGGTTTCTTTGTTGTCTGATGTCATCTTATATAGAATAACTTCCCAAACCATACTCAGTGAGTGCTAGCCTTGGTTCTGATAGAGTTTTACACATAAAATATCATAACATATCTAGTTCATAACCCAATCACATTTCACCTTACCAATAAGGGTCCACTAGGCTACCTACGATGACTAAAAGGATAGCCCAATCACTTTCCTAAGAAATATTTCATGCCGTTGCAGCCAACCAACCTTAAGTCCACCATTCAAAAAAGAAGGATATGTTATGTCTTTTGACTTCAAGGATATCATAACCTTACATCTAGGATGAATGTTCCACATAATGGACCTTCTTAGAAATGTTCCAGGTCACATGTTAATCACACATACAAGACTAAAAATCTTTAGCATACTAGCTCAAGAAGTCATATTCACATTATTAATGTATCAAGTAAGGGACACATGTCTACTAAAACAAGACACATACATACTTCACATATATCATATCATTCAAGAAGCACATAGGTATAACCAACATCATCTATAAGTCACCCTATTCACTACTATGATATCATTAATATGACCATAATAAGACTCAAATAAAAAAGTAGGAAGAATCATACATCAATACTAAGACTACAGACATAAGGACATAGTCATAGTCTAACATGATCACCTAATGTTAATATAAGAAACACATACTTTCACATTACTCACAAGTAGATTGATATTATCATAGATCACATAAATAACTACACAAATCTAATAATATTTAAACTAATGCCTACAAGGGAATGATCATCATAATTCATAAGTAACGACGATGAGACCATATGATTCACAAGTAAAGCACATTGCATCGCCACCATAAGTGGACCACACAAATCACAACTTAATTCAAGACCCAATTTACATAAAATAAAGAGAATTAGGGCAGAGTACCACCAATCCACTCTCACCACATCAATCCACAGCTTAATCAACCAACACAACACTCAAAGGCCCTTATCCATGGCCATGATCACCAATTCAATTCAATACATACAATAGACAATGGATCAAAGGTAATTCAACATATATTTATGAATTTTTGGCAGAATATTAAAAATTCTATCAATATCCTATCATAATTTAATAAACCTAATCAAACTACATAGGAATTCAATAGCATTAAGACATGATTAAGTCACCCACTAAGTAGTAAGAACTAGGGTTCATGAATTACATGGGTTCATTGATTAATTGGATTAAAACCATAAATTAACATCAATTTTTATCAATATATAATGATTCAAAACATTTTTACAGGAACCTATTGAGAGATATCAAAACCGAACAAGTTCATCTTTAAAAGACTTTGGAAATCACATTGAAGTTTGGCTTCTTGACGAAAGGAGTTTCAAGGATATAAACCATATATAAATTGATTCTATACAACTAATTGGATAAATAATTGATTAAGAATCACCAACCAATCTTCAATCCAAGCTCTATCATGCATTTTGACTTCAATGGAGTTCTAGATAATTTGTAGAGAATTTGGGTTTAGATTTTGTAAAGTGAATTCATAAAGGTAATTAAGACTTATAAAACTATTTATAATACCCAAAATACCCCTAGCAAAATCCCTTAACATTTATTGAGACATGGGGTGAATTGACTAATTCACCTCTTCACTTTTAAAGTGAAGTGCGCAGGCTGCAGACCACCATTAACGTCTGCCTATCGACGGGGCGTCACTTATCCAACGGACCGTCCTGCTGGTCCGTGGTTTGGGTCATAGTCTAGCATTTTGAAGTCTAATATCCCATGGCTAATTCCCCATCGACGCCCTCCATCTACGGGGCGTCGACCAGTCAACAGGGCATAGTTTGCCTCCATAGGTGGGACTGCCTTAGGCAGTTTTGACCACCAAAATGGGTCCTTCCTCAAGGACCATTGGTTGGTCCTTGGGGACTTTTCCATGAAAATTTCAAACTATCATATGTTTTTATACTAGTTTAAGATCTATAACATGAATTTCATCCAAATCGAACACATAAAACTCGACGATACATACAAAGAGACACAAGCTCGTTTCAAGGCAAAACTTTCGAACGTCATGGATGTTTGAGCTCCAAATATCATGAAACTTTAGACAGTGACTCCTATGATCATTTTATCCCATTTTATTACTTCAAAACATCAATACACCAGTGTTAGGATCTAGTTTCACCTAAGTCATTTTAGAGGTATCACCAATTCTCCTAGTTGATGATATGTGTCTCTAGTAGGCTATAGTGAAGTTCTTATGGGCAACTTGATAGTGAAATATAATGCTTGTTGATGAATTGTATGAGACTTATGATTATTTATATTGATGATTCTTTAGAGGAGTAGGATGACTTGCAAGTATGCCTAGTTGTTCCTATGTGCTTTTTTAATGGTATGCTATATGTGATATGGTTAAGTATGTGTGTGTCTTATTTTGGTAGACTTGTGTCCCTTCCTTGATACGTGTAAAATGTGAATATGAGTTCTTCTTAGTATTTCAAAGCTCCTTAGTCTTGTATGTGTCATTGGTAAGTGACGTTGAACATAGTTTAGAATATCCTTTATGTGGAACATTTAACCTATATGGGAGGTTATGATATTCTTAAAGTCTAAAGCCGCAATAATATCCTTCTTGTGTGAATGGTGGACTTAGGGTTGATTGGATGGAAAGACATGAAACATCCTTAGGAAAGTCAATGAGCTAGCCTCTTGACCATTGTAGGTATCCTTAATGGACCGTCTTTGGTAAGGTGTAATGTGATTGGGTTGTGAACTGTATGTGGGACCTCTTCATGTACTCCTTTATTTTAATACTCTATGAGAACAAAGTATAGAACTTAGTTAGTATATTTGAAGCAGTTCCTCTAACTTAGATGACATTAGAGAACAAAGAGAACCCTTCATAGTCCTTAACCTTGTGCCAACATCGAATGTGTCCTAGTTCTACCATTGGCAAGTAAAACAACCTCCATCGGAGTAGGTGAATGACTCTGAATTCCATGCATAGCTAGTACAACCTATATCGGTTATTTCCAATTCTCATCATGTGGGATACCAACTAGTACTAAAGAAGTTCTATGAAGTTAAGTTGGTGGTATGGGACACTATCTAGACATTGCACGATTGGGCTTTGAAGATGTTAGTGTGTGAGTACCTAGGTCTTCTTCAAGACCATTATGTGAATGTCCTTAAATTTTGAATGTCTCTTAATGAACTGGTAAAGATAATGACTTAAGTTAGAAAGAATAATCAATGAATAAGTACTTACCTAAAGTGGTTTAAGAATTGCCTAGTTACGGTGTGAAGGGGGCATATGAATGGTCAGTTCATGCCTTACCTAGGGAAGTCTTAAGAATAACCCTAGATAGGGAAACTAAATTGATAAAGTAGACATGATCTATACTTAGATAGTCTTAAGGATTATTTGGGTAAGCTTAGAGAGGGTGTATGGGAGGTCTATTCTTGCCTTACTTACGTAGGGGTTTTGACAATCTTTTGGAGGAGAATGTAACATTATCTATTAATGTTTATAATTATAATTAACTTACATTAGGTAGTCTAAAGGATCTCTTTGGTATGTGCGAAGGGATTGTATGAGCGGTAACATCATAACACACTCAAGAGAGCCTTAGAATCTGCTTTGGTAGGAGTTTCTTATGTTTATGTGTTTTGATGTATTCTTGATGCTATAATGTGATATGTGATTTATATGTGAGGTTATTGTGATGTTCATTATAAAACCACTGTAAGTTCACTTTAATGTTGCTGTAAAATAGATATGACTTGGAATATGTTCTTAATGTAATGTTTGGTTATTAAATGTTATTTTTATACGTATAATATGAAATTTTACTAAAAAGATCATGTTTCTCACAAATGTCCATTTCTCATGATTTTATGCATTATGTCATACTTAGTACATGCATTGTACTAATTCTATATATTTTGTGTAAATCTAAAGGTGTATGTTGAAGGTGAGAAGCGTATTGAAGCAACACTTGGAATTAGGACTCTTTCATGTTAAGTTGATGTATGTCGTAACTTGACCCGAGGACATAGCTCTCTTTAGACTTCTTTTATTCAACGTATTGTAATAGACTAAGTAAATCTATGTTTCGATTGTGTGGGTCATGTCCTAAGTTATCTTGTGTCTAAGATTGATATATGTTGAGATTTAGTATTTTCCTATGGTTTTATATAAAAGATAGTATGAGATATTCATCTGAAAAGTTTTAATTCAACAATACTTTTCATACGTATATGAAATGAATGATGTCAAAAGGGCTTGTCAAGACCTCTGAGAGGTCAAGTACGTCGTGTCACAATTTTAGAACACCATATATTATAGGTTGTACTCTCGGGTTGTAACAAAAGTTGGTATCTGAGCATAGGTTATGAAAGTGGTCTTAGGTATCAAAAAGTTTCCTAAAGTTAGCGAGAGACTATAAGACGATAGAGTTTCACAATATTCATCAATCTTGTGTCTTTCCTATAGAGTTGATGTTATAAGTATCTATTTCTTATATCTTATCTTGTGTTTATAGTAGTATGACTACAAGAATAATGGCCTCTATAAGGTTGGAAGAGGGAAGGCTGCAAGAGGAAGTTCCCCAAGGTGGACTAGTCCCACAAGGAGTTCAAGTTCTTCAAGATGCTCAATTTCCTCCACAAGGTTTTCAAGTCCCTATTGGAGGTGAAGGTAATGAGATTCTGGTGGTTCCCCGGGACATGACTAATAGGGATATTGGAGAGGTTCTACTTGCTTTAACCTGATCCATGACTACCCATTTGAATAGGTGTATTGAACCTTATATAGAGAGTACTACGATTCATAGATTGAGAGACTTTGTGAGGATGAATCTTCATATCGTTCTTGGCTCTAAATTGGGAGAGGATCCCCAAGAGTTTATAGATGGTGTATATAAGGTGTTGAGTGCCATGGGGGTGAATTCTAGGGAGAAGGCAGAGTTAGCTTCGTATCAATTGAGGGAGGTTACTCATGTATGGTACACTCAATGGAAAAATAATAGACCAGTTGAGTCAAGTCTTATAGAGTAGGAAGAGTTTAACGAGGCTTTCTTAGGAAAGTACTTTCCTCGTAAGATAAAGGATGTGAAGGCTAATGCATTCATTAATCTCAAACAAGAAAATATGTGATTTTAGGAGTATTCCTTGATGTTCACCGTGTTGTCTAGGTTTGTTCCGCCCTTGGTGTCTAATCCAAGGGATGAGATGAGTAGGTCTATGACCTGTTTTGCCGACCTTGTGAAAGAAGTTTGTCGTATGACCATGCTCCACAATGACATGAACTTTTCAAGCCTCATGGTGTATTATCAATCCATTGAGGTGTCTAGGCTTAGTAAGGTTTCGAGAAACCTGAAGATGAGTGGATCAAACGATCAAACCCAACCTAGGTTCAAGAGGAGGTCTCCAATTTAGGATGAACCTAGAGATCCTAAAGTCAAATTTGTGAAGGTTAGTGGTTCTCAAAATGGCAAGCCTACTTGTGTTACTTGTGGGAAGAAGCACTATGGTAAATGTCAAGTTGCTATCGAGAATTTCTTTGGTTGTGATAAGGATGGTAATAAGGTGAGGGATTGTCCTACTATTGAGTCTAGAAGAAAAGAAGATAAACAAGTTCTCTCTAGTGTTTCCTGTGATGATGTTCCAAGGAAGAATCGCTTCTATGCTCTCCGAGCAAGAGCATCAAAGCCGGATGATGAAGATGATGTTGGTAAGTTAAAGTTTCTACTCATAATGGTTATGGGTTCCTTCTATGTGGGGGAGTACGGTGAGTAGTGGAGTTTTGATTGATTGTCTCATGTCGTCTATTCTATACAAACTTGTGAGTAGAAAGTCATAGTAGCATGTTTCATGTAGCATGGTGTTTAGGAATCTTGTTTGGATTGAGTTTCATTGATTTTTTGAATTTTGCATTTTATGAAGTTACAGTTATGTTGTGAATTGAATTTATATGATTTCATCTTCATATTGTCATGCTTTCATCATTAATTGTTTAAGAGTCATCTTGTCATGCTTTCATCATCAATTGTTTCAGAGTTTAATTTTTGTAAAATTTGAGTATAGTTCACTGTAAGTTGGCAGCTAACTGTAAAATTTTTGGAATTTTGACTAAATTGTTCTTTTGTTGAAAATTTTTGAAATTTGTTTAGACGTTATGTATATGAGCATGATAATGTGTTGAGAAAGAGTTTTTCCTATTATAAATGAAGAATGTGAGTCTTATTGCATGATGAGTTGTAGATTAGTTTCTATCTTCTTGTTGTTTTATGAGTCTCTTGGTTATGTCAAACTCCTACATTGTGTATTGTGTATGGTGTGGTATGGTTATGTCTGCTATTCTTGAGTTTATTGTGTCTTGATAGTGTCTAAAAAGAAGTAAGTGTTATTCGAGGATGAATGTTGTCCAAGTATGGGATAATGTAACACCTCTAAAACTACTTAGGTGTAACTAGATTCTAACAGTTTTTTCATGATGTTTTGAAGTTATAAAAATGGATATAATGATGTTAGGCGTCAGTGTTTAAATTTTTTTGAAGTTTGAAGGCTAAACGTCCAACAACGTCCATGACGTTCGAAAGGTTTCCCATAAAAAGTGCTTGTGTGCCTTAATGTGTTTCATCAAGTTTTATGTGTTCATTTTTGATGAAATTGATGTGAGAGGTCCTTAACATGTATTACAAACATATTCAGGTTGGAAACTTCTAGGTGAAATTCCCCAAGGACAAACCAAGAGTCCTTAAGGAAGTACCCATCTTGGTTGTACAAAACTGCCTCTCATACAATTGCCAGTCGATGCCCTGTAGGTGGTGTTGTCGATGGAGACTTAGTCTAGGAAGCTTAAGCTCCAATTTTCAGGATTTGTCCCAAACGACGGTTACCAGCAGAGGCCGTCGATGGAAAAACACCACGTAGGTGATGGCCATCAATGTTTGGTCTGCAATTCACTGCTACTTTTCGGCCAAGTGAGGGGGAATATAGGGTTTTCACCTTGTTTTCCTAAAATTAGTTGGAAGAATTATGAAGTTTATTTTCAGTATTTTATGTGGGTTTATAAGTCTATAACACTTACATGAATTTAGTTTTCTAAATCAAAAGCCAAAAACCTCTAAAGAATTTTCTAGAACATCATTGAAACTTGAAAGAAGATTGGATCTTTGAAGTGGGATTCTCCAGCAAATCTTCTGAATTTTCGTGGTCTAGTATCAATTAAGGTATGAGCTTCATATTTGAATCTCTTCCATTCAAGGAGACAATCTCAAAAATAGTTTTTCAAGACTTTCCAAAAGATGAGTTTTCTAGATTGTAATCTAGCAATGAGTTATTGCATAAACATTTTGAATCATTGTAAATTGATTGGATTGATGTTAATTTGATGATTTTAATCTAAAAACATTATGAACCCATGAAATTCATATAACCCTAGTTTTGACTAAATTTTGGGTGATTTGATTGTGTCTTTATGCTTTGAATTCTTGTATAGTTTGATTAGGGCTATTGAATGACGAAAGAATTATGTTAGAATTGTTATAAGGTTGTCTTAATTTGATAAATTTATGTTGTTTTGTCATGAATTCATTGTTTATTATAATTATTGGATTGAATTAGTGATCATGACCACTGGTAATTAGGACCTTCGGGTATTGTGTTGGGTGATTTTGCTATGGATTGAAGTTGTGAGATTTGAATGGTGGTACGTTGTCCTAACCTTATCTATATTGTTTAGTATAGTTCATAGATGATGATGATTTTTGTTATGGTCCATTGATAGTAGCGGTCATTATGTGCTATACTTGTAAATTATGTGGATTAGTCGGCATTACTTTATAAATTGTGAAACAATGTGGTCTCGTCGGCATTACTTTATGTAGTATGATATTATCATGTAAAAACTTGATTAAATGAGTAATGAGAGTCTTGTGGACTTATTTATTATATGAAGTCGAAGCATCAATTCTTCTAGTTGATGATATATATCCCTCATTGGCTATAGTTAAGTTATTATGTCTTACTTGATATTGAAATATGGCGCTTCTTGATGACTTGAATGATAGTGGTGATGCTTTGTATTGATTATTTTTAGGAGGTGTGTAGGACAACTTTCAAGTATGCCTAGTTTTCCTACGTGCTTCTTGAATGGTATGCTATATGTGATGTAAAGAAGTATGTGTATGTCTTTTTTAGTAGATTTGTGTCCCTTACTTTATACATGTAAAATGTTAATATGAGTTTTTGACTTAGTATATTAAAGATCCTTAGTCTTGTATGTGTGATTGGTATGTGACGTTGAACATAGTTAAGAAGGTCCTTCATGTGGAATCTTAAACCTATATGGGAGGTTATCACATCCTTGAAGTTGAAAGTAGTAACAGTATCCTTCTTGTGTGAATGGTGGACTTAGGGTTGGTTGGATGGAACGGCATGAAATCATCCTTAGGAATGTCATTGAGCTATCCTCTTGACCATTTTAGGTAGCCTTAATGGACCCTCTTTGGTAAGGTGTAATGTTATTGGGTTGTGAACTAGATATGGAACCTCTTCATGTACTCCTTTATTGAAATATCTATGAGAACAAAGGCTATAACAAAGTGAGGGATTTCTCTAACTGAGATGATACTAGAGAACAAAGAAATTCTTCATAGTCCTTAACCATGTGCCTACGTGGGATGTGATATAGTTCTAACATTGGCAAGTAGAGTAACCTTCATCACAGTAGGTGCATGACTCCAGATTCAATGTATAGAGAGTATGGTCTATGTCGGTTATTGCCTATTATCATTACGTTGGATACCTACTAATATTGGAGAAGTTTTATGAAGTTTAGATTGTGGTATGGGACGCTATCTAGACATTGCATGATTAGGATTTGAAGATGTTAGTGTGTGAGTCCCTAGGTCTTTTCACGACCATTATGTTAATTTCCTTAAATGTTGAATGTCTCTTAATGAACTAGTAAAGCTAATATCTTAAGTTAGAAACCATTATTAATGAATAAGTAATAATCTAGTGTACTTTAAGGATTAACTAGTTAATAAGTGAAGGGGGCATAGGTAATCTTGGAGAGGGTGTATGGACGGTCTCTTCTTGCATTACTTTCGTAAATTTTTTGATAAACTTTGGGAGGAGAATGTCATATTATATATTAATGTGTGTTGTAGCACTCTAATATGCTAGACCATGATTTTCATGTCAATAAACCATTTCTTAATAACTGTAATGTCTTTTATTCTTATTTTGGGAACTTGAAATTTTGTGATAATTGAACACGTACTTAACATAAATTGTTGTCGTAATTTAATGTATTGCATGGGGATATTTTTATAAATTGACAAATTAGAATTAAATATGAATGGAAGTGATCATATAAGGTATATACATGTACTTATATATGTATGTTTTTTGGGCATCCTATGAAGGACATGTGTACATATGATGAGGATCACATTTCTAGCTATATATATTTTATACTCCCTTTTGATTGAATTCGTTTTCCCTCAAGTCTAAGAACATTATAACATTATGTAAACAATTGTTCTTCAACATAAAAATAAAAACTAGGTCCTTTTTTCTTGAATCCAACACACACACTTCATATTGGTTACTGTTAAATAATTTATTTTAATAATGGGTAGTGTTGGTAGTTTAATCGTATCTCGTTAAATATAACTTTGTTTACAGTGAATAAATAAGATTTTGAAAGATAATTCATAATGCTACAACTCTCATGCGTATGTAAAACTTTAATTTTGCTGTTATGGATTTGAAAAATGGGACATAACACATGACTAGTTCTGTCCAGTTTGTGGAATTAGAATTCCTGTCAGTTCAATTGTTTGTTTTTTGATTATATCTTTTTGTACAAAACGTATTTTGAGGTTATTATTTATTATTTCCAAGTTTAATAGATGTACCTAAATCTTTATTAAGGCTATAAAGTCCAGTTTTTCCCTTTCTTGTTTAAAGACTAACTTGCGACATGAAGTACTTTTGTTGGGAAGAATCACTGTATTGGGAGCTTTGTTGTATTCGTATAGGCTAGGCTTACTTGTGATGATTATCCTGTTTTCCTTCGATATTATTCATATACTTTGAATTAAAGAAGTTATTTCATTGCATTTTTAAGGTTGTATATACTCGTGAACAAGTTGAGGACCTTCATACGTTGGTTGGTCTACGGTTTAACTCTTGAAGTCATGTTGGACTATTTATTTGCTTAAGCGTTAAGGTTTGTGTATAAACTTGTACTTGTACTATTTTTACCTATTAGTATATCTGAAATATTATCTTCGTACCTTTTGTTGCCTCTTTTAACATTGCATTGTCGTGTTATTGTCATTTTTGATGTTAAAGAATCTTGTGTAACTCGCCCACTTGTACTAATTGTTTCATAACATGGCATTCTTTTATAGACTTTGTCCTTATTGTGGCTGTGAATTTGTCACTATTGGCATGCCTCTTGATTCATATCATTTGCCATCGTAACTCTGGATTTTAAGTTTCTCTTAAGTATGGGAGTTGTCCATTTTAGGTACAAACTAGAAAGCCATTTTTTAATATGGTTCTTGGTTCTCTTGATTATTGGGCTTTGACCTTCTTGATACAGGGCGTCGACCCTTCTTGATTCTGCTTGTGCTTGGTCTGACGACATGATGTATATATTGGGCGAGTCTTGTTATTGAATCTCTTGGGAAATGGTGCTATGAGAGTTATTGACATTTTGAGCTTTAATTATCAAACTTGATACTCGTTGTATATTAGTTACTTGATTTACTCGTTCTATTTTAATTTCTGCCGTTGACTTGAGAATGATAACTTGGTGAAACTAAGGGCTATAGGTCTTAGTTTTTGCACCACTAAGTTATATTTGTAGCGATAGTTGTTACTATCGTAGGGAACGTTCGAGATGATGCATAAAGTTGACCATTCGATATGGAGATTTTGAGAGCCTCAAGGAAGATCACATTTGCATATAGGAATATATATATTTTGCATAAACCTTGGGACTTGTTCACGATCTATGTGTTGTATATTTACATGACATTTTGAGGGCAATTTTGGTCAAGTCACCATGAATTGTAATATAAGTATGGTTATACATTTTTATATTTTTTTTTTGGGGGGGGGGGGGTTAACCCAAGTCTTGTAATTTAATAATTTACTCTATATTTTGTAAGTTGTGTGAGTCATTAACATGATTTCTATATGGAAGTTGGTAATACTATTGTTATTTCATCCTTGAATGTGAGGATAATATAATCATTAAAGCTTGCTGGTTATTTTCTTACTGTTTTTGGGAGGCTTTTTCGTCGCTATTTAAAATTTCGTGCCATATAAATTTTGACATCAATTAAATATTTAAAGTGGGTAAGACTCACATCCTTAACAAAATTATTTGTTATGAACCTAATCCCTCAACTACATAAAAAAATTAGTATGTCTTCGTTATCTTTTCTAAATGTGGCAGTATTAAATTAGGTTTCTTGTAAATCTGTAGTATCTATCGGAAAGGACGCTACAAGTGTTGGTATCAGATCCTAGGCTTGTGGTTCTAGGATTTTTATTATGATTTACTTGTATAGTCATTTGCTTTCGAAAATGTTCTACTTAGAGTTCATGTACACTTACATGGTTTGCCATATCGTTATTGCGTGTATACTGCACATGCATCATATACATGTCCCTTATGGAGTGTGATATTCCCTTTTGGAGGAATCAAGTTATGTCCACTTCTTCTAACCAACCTATGCAAGCTGCTGTGAAGGTTCATGTGCCTCCATTTCCCAACCACATGTACTCGAAGGGGTAGGAGAACACATCTCGAATGAGTATGTTCCCCACACTAGTGGGTCTGAAGTGGGAAACAATCAGCATGTAAGAGCTAGCTCACATCCTCATATGAGTCATGGTACTCATGGCATGAATCCTCCTTTTCAACAGATGGCTGAATTCTTCCACCACATAGCTGAATCGATGCATTATTCCAATGGGATTAACTTTAAGAAAATGTGGAAAATGGGTGGTGTGGAGTTTGACGGTACTGTTGATCCTCATCTTTTCAGTCCCTGAGGTTAGACTTCCTACTCTTATTTCAAAGTTTCCTTATCTCTCCATTCTTTGTTGCTATTGTTTGACTGTGCATAATGATTATGTTATGATACGACTGACATTGTGATAGATTATAAGAAGTGTCATACGGGGACGAATGTTCCTAAGGGGGAAGTGATAATGTAACAACCCTAAAAATTAATATGCTAAGTAATGCTTAATGTGTCTAGAATGCCAACAATTAGACCGGGTTCACACAGATTGATGCGCGTAGAACCAGACCTCTGAACCTCTGCAACAGCCAAGCCAAACTAACTTGGTGATTTAGTTCAATCACGAAAGGTAGGGTCCAGCCATGTAGGTTACAAAACTATGAAGATTTACCCGGATGAGTCTTTAACGAACATAAAAAGGGGAAATCTTAAGTTTGGAGGGTCTAGGGGTAAAATAGTCTTTTCAAGTCTAGGGTTAGTATTGTAAATTAATCTAACTATTAATTAATTAATTATTTAATATGGTGGAGGGGCATTTTGCGGAGAAAGGGCCGAAATTGGCCTTTGAGAAAAGTCTTACTCCACCTGGGTTCGAACCTCGGTGGAAGCAATGATTTAATTGATTTATTGTATTTAGTGAATTACTTAAATTAATTAATACTTAATTTGCTGATATAACTAATGGAAATCAGAATTTTAATAAATAATGATAATAATAATAATAATAATAATAATAATAATAATAATAATAATAATAAAATAATAATAATAATAATAATAAATAATGAGGAGTCCTAGTTTGACAAATTTTCCACCTAACTCTCCTAATCCTAATCCACTAAAACTCACGTTTCTCTCTACTCTCATCTCACTTGAACGTCTGATTTTCTCTAAAAGAACAGAACAACAAAAATATAAAGTTCATCTAGAACTTGAACACAAAAAGAACTTAGAAGAAAAGTTAGTCTAAAAAATGTAAAGCAAAACAAAGTTGATGACGAGATAGTGGTTGAAGTTTTGGTGGTGAGGATTGGTTTCGTAGGAAATTGGCAGCATTGGAGCAATTTCTTAACGACATTAAGGTATGAGTTTTTTTCGTCTTGGTCCTTTTACCAAAAACCCCCATTAACTATTCCCTGTCACTAGCTCCAAATAATCTTAGGTTGGTATGTCTGTTGGTAGATTAGGCGTGTAATGTGATTTTTGTGAAAAATATATTCATGAAAGATGTGTTTTGAAAAAGTGAATTACGTTAACTTGATTGTGCATGTGTGTGTTGTGAGTTAGCCATGGTTTGAAGCCTGGATTTTTACATACTAAAATATTGTATTTTACGTATATGAATATGTTAAAAATGTTATGTTCATATGAGTACAAAGTGAATGAACTGAATGATAATTCTTGATTAAAAGTAACCTTGAAAATGCACCTAAAGATCTCCCTAAAAACAACTCTAAATGTCTTGATGTTTAACGTGAAAGAGGGTGAGAAAATGGTGTCCAAAAAGGTGATTAAATTCTCGTAAATAACCATAAAAACACATCTAAAGATGCACTAGATGTTACACAAAAATTTTATCCTAAATCTAACATCTAAATGCTGAGAAAATTGAATACAGAGAAGGTGAAAAAATTTCCAGCATTCTGGAAATTTGTTTTGGGCAGCTTACTGTAAACAATTCACGTTCTAAAATATATTTTTTAATGCTTAAGGTCAGTGGGGATTGAAACCAAGACCTCACCATAGACATATCATAAAAGATTAAATAATAAAATATGGTAAGGGGGATTCGAAATGGGGTAAAGCTCAAGTGAAAAGTTAAAGGGAAAATGAAAGAAAACTAAGTGAGGAGTGTGGGGTTCGAACCCATAATCTCTTGGACGGATGAAAGAGAGAGGAAAAGAATGAAATAAAGAAATTATAAAAATGAGGTATGTGGGATTCGAAGCCACAACCTCTTGGCAGAATGAGAAGGTAAGGAGAAAATGTAAATTAAAATAAGGTGAGGCTGTGGGGATTCAAACCCACAAACTCTTGAATAGATGAGAGAGTTAGGAGAAAAAAAATTAAAGGATGAAAAATAAATGTTGTGAGTGGGGATTGAACCCACAACCTCTTCGATAGGTGAGAAAGTTAAGAGATAAATTAAAAGAAAAAGAATGAGCTTGTGGGGGATTGATCCCACAACCTCCTTGTCTTAAACGAAAAAGAGAGGAGAAAAAGAAAGGAAAATATTATGGGAGTAATGGTGATCGAACTAGTGTCCCCCAAATATTATGGGTTCCCTTCCCCAATTTTGTTTTTACACATAAGCCATACGTAAGTAAATATGTAATGAATGTTGCTTCTAAAGTTCGAAATCAATATCTTGACATATCTATAAGATGCATAAGTCTTGTACCACATAATCTTGGGTATATATGAATTAATTAGACAAATTATTAATGAAGCCTTATGGCTTTTATGTATGGACTAATAAGTCTAGCATATATTTAAAAGTAAGTGAGCCTAAGATTGATGTGATAAAATTTTGTAACCCTAGAAGGGTTAAGTAAGAGTGTGAAACACACTTAATGGCCAAGTGCATTGGCATATGATGAAATCTACATTCACGTGAAGGGGTGAGTAATTATGAAAAGCATATATGTTAAAAATTTAATAAATGTGGTGACAATATGATAAGAGGCTAATGTGAAAGATTAGAGCAATCTCAAAGAGCCTGAGTAGATATTACCAAAACGTACTCACCTATGAGAGTGTAGAGTTAATAAAAAGACTAGTCTCTATGAACACTCTAATGAAAATATTCAAGTAAATGAATACTTAATACTAATGATGAGATGAGGTATCATCTAATGAGCTATGATGTCTTCATTCTAGAATCCAACTTCCATGATTTATGAGTTGAATGTAATGGAACTTTAAACTAAGCATCGATAGGCTACCTATTAGTGGTAATGCCTTCCTTCAAGAAGGGAGGAGGTTCACTTAACTCTCATGAGATGAGACTGTCTGGCATGGAGGGTATCAGTCTCCTTATATCTCCTAGTCTTTGAATCTATACTGCTAATATAGGGATCTAGAAAGGTTTGACTCCCTATATACGCTAGCATGTTTGGGACACTTTGGCCGATAATTTGACCTGTTTTTGGTGTGGGGTATACACTGGATTTCATGATGCTCACATGATCAAGTGTTGGTTAAGGTAAAAGTTCCCACAGAAAGAATGAGGTCAGCCTTAAAGAATACACTAATGAAATAAAAGATACCGAAGGTGTTAGGATAGGATAATCAAGAGGTCAGATAGACTTAAGTAATGACACTAGGTTATTCTTGGTCATTGCACAGCAAACCAGATGAGAGTCTTAAACTACATAATAGGTATGACTGGTCGTTGCACTAGTATATGAAAGAATGAAAATGAAGTTCGTATGAATGAATGAAGCAGACTCTGTGTTTGCTAAAGGAGGCTCCTAGTTGAGGTCCCATATGTCGAGCCCTCCTTTAGGGAAGTCTTAATGTCAAGTTTATGATTCCAAGGTCTCATGGCATATGAAGAAATGATATGAACTATTTGATATGATATGTGCAATATGTTATGTGTTGTTTGGAAATTTATATGTATGATGATGCCTGTTACTCTCATAGCATGACTTTCCTAATATTATTTGGCAAGTCCACTTTCTTGACATTCCATAACTCATATCGTTAGGAGAGAGATCTTCCTAATCATGCATGTCTTTAGTATGTTCTTGCATATACCAATACTTAGTACAAGTGTGTACTAATCCCATACAACTTCCTACTTTTGGGTACAGGTGCAGGTCAACGTTAGAGCTTATAGGTCGACGCTGAAGCTATCCCGATGTGGAGCATTCATTCGGACTTGGTAGGCCCTCATGCTTTCGAGGACGCTTTCAATTATATTCTAGCTTAAATATAGGTTTTAGTTAGTGGAGTATGTTCCACTAGAGTTTCCTTCCCATATTATTTCAGACATTGTATTGGTGCCTTTTTGCAAGATTACGTTTAATGTAGTATTAAACAATTCATTTCATTTGATGATCTTAATATAAGATGGTTGATGGTGAACACTTATGATGTTAGGTAGAATATGGTTCATATCAAATAAGTAAATAAAAGTTCAAATTTTCCTCTAAATAAACCTAGATAAAGTAACGATGACGTAAGTAGGCTTGTCTGCGACCTTTCAGAGCTCAACAACGCCGGTCTCGTTTGGAGTCTAGACTCCGGTCGTGACAAAGTTGGTATCAGAGCCCTAGGTTAAATTCCGAGGATAATAATTTCAGATCAACCGCATCGAGTAGTTTCTAAGTCATGATAGTGAAGTGCACCACTATCCTTAATTATAGACTACATGATTCATAGTAAAAATTCCCTTCTTCTGATCTTATATTGCCTTCTCTATTGTCTGATTTCTTGCTGTTAAGAGTGTATCTAACATCAATTCTTGAGATTCAGAAAGATGAATACGAGGAGAAACATAGGTTGAGAGATTTGAGGAACAACTGCTGGGGTAAATCATGTTCCTCCCCAGGCTCTAGCTGTTGGAATGGACATGCCTGTTAGCCCAACTGAGTTGATAGATGGATAAGTGAGGACATCCTTGGTACAGATGGCCCAACCCATCATTTTATAAGCTAAGGCTATGAAAGCCCAGGCGGAGCAACAAGGTGTTCCCAGTGAGAACCCATCTTCCAGCACCATGGCTAGCAGGTTAAGGGACTTCATGAGGGTTAATCCTCCCATTTACACTTGATCTAAGATTGCTGAGAATCTCAAGAAGGAGTGTAGGGCATCTATGCTGCATATAGCATGGACCTTTCCAGGATTATGGTTTGTGTCCAACAAGTGGAGGAAGACAGGAAGAGGAAGTACACAAAGGTAGGGAACAAGTCAAGGCAAGTTGAGAAGAATTTTTAAAGGAATAGTAGTACTGAATCAGGGATAAGCCCAGGATTAGGAAGGGACTCTCCCACCAAGGCGAGTCAAGTTCATCCAAGGGTCTAGTTTCTTTTCGATGATTGATCTTCGTTCAGAGTACCATAAGCTTAGGGTTAGGGATGAAGATATTCCAAAGACAACCTTTCGTACCCATTATAGTCATTATGAGTTTCTAGTTATGTTATTTGGTCTCACTGATATACCGTGGTTTCACGGTATAATTAATACTTTTTCCTTAAGTTTAGTGTGTCCAAAAGTCTTTTTGTGCTAATTTTTATATAAGTTTCTCTTTGTTTTGCAGGAAATCTGTCCAAAGCTGAATGCGGAGATTTTGAGCGAAGAAATGCAGAAGAGACCACCTACGGAGCTTATGACGGTCCGTCGTTCTTGCGACGGTCCGTAGGTGGCAGCGTAGTGCAGCTGCTAAAGGAAGATGGGGAAGTCTGACCAAGTGTGGGGTTATGAAGCTTGTGACGGTCCGTCGTGTCTATGACGGTCCGTCCTGCAGGTTCGTCATGAAGTTCAGAGAAGTGATCCTAGTACCCAGATTCCAAGAGTTGAAGTGTTTTGGAACGAAGACCCTCGACGGACCGTTGTGCCTATGAAGGTCCGTCATACTTGCCGTCGAGGGGAATGAAGAGAGCAGCAGAAGAAATTGCACAAGTATGGGCCGACGGAGTCCATGACGGTCCGTCGCGAGGTCCGTCGACCCAGCCGGGTTTTGGCAGATTTCCAGCAATTAGAATCCTTGTTTAATTAGGTTTTTGTTTTTTTATAAATAGTTCAAAAAACCTCGTTTTTGAGGTTAGACACCAGATAGTTAGACACCAGATTGTTAGACACCAGATAGTTAGACTATTAGATTGTTAAACTCCGTATTGGTAAACATTGTATTGTGAGATTGTTGATAATCATTAGACTTTTTGTGAGATTATTGATTACTTTGAGATTCTTGCAAGTGATTTTTGGAGATTAATCAAGCAAACTTTTGGATTTTACTCTTTCTCATTGAAGTAAGTACATGAATTCTTATCTACTATATTTGAATATTGTGTTTATGGCTATGAGTAACTAAACTCCATAACTACGGTTGTGGGAACCATAGGCAAATAATGAGATAAACCCAAACTAAAATAACAATTCTAGAATAGTGTCTTGCATGTATTAATAATTCTTTCGCTTAGAAGTCCTTTTAACGGATGGCCAACGTTAGAACTCGCCTTAATGCTACTTGCCGGACCAAGGAGGTAGATAATAGAAAAAGCATTATTAACATAGATTTAGTGTATACTATCTAATAGTCTAGAATTGATTGGTACGAGGTAATAACTTAGTCAAATATCGAATACGATGCTTAATATGAGGTAAGGATAAGGGTTAGGATAGCAACACACGTAGCCGGATCAAGGTGTGGAGTGAGATTTTCTAGATGCCGGACCAAGGATTTAGAAATACATAACTTATCACTTTGCATGCAAGATACTAGGAAAGAATTTGTATAGTTAGAGTTATCAAGTTATGAACCTGTGGGGAACACGTAAACCGTAGTTACTTTGATTAAATGATTAAAATCCAACTGTCAAAGCTGTTAAGTGTCTCTTTCAAGTTCGTTATTTATTTTCACTCATTTAGAAATATAAACCCCCCTTTTTATGTTTTTACTTTCCAAGGAAGTCATTGACCAAACAATAGTAATAACAGGTTGAAGTTAAGTCTAGACTATTTTCCTCGTGGGAACGATCCCAACCTCACTAGTTGGGTTATTTACTTGACACGACCGCTTTACTTCTTATTTGAGAAGTAAGTTTGAGCGTATCATATTTTGGCGCCGCTGCCGGGGAAAATAGCTTTTAGATTAACTTAAACTTATTACTATAGTTTAGTTGATATTTTCTTGATTTTACTTTGTTTTATTGTTTTTGATTTCTGCAGAACCACCCTCCTTGTATGCCAAATACACGGAGAGGAAGAGAACCCTTGTTTCCCTACGATCACGAATTAGAGCGTACACTACGCAATATGAATCGAAACTTGGGAATAAATGATGATGATCCGAACCAGAACATCCCAGCTCCGATTGATGTTCATGGTCAGATGTTACCCGATGCTTCGGGTGAACATCAACAGAGGGGACAAAATCCCGCTCCACAGCCCCAAGCATACTACAGAGGGTATGATAACATAGCAGACTCGGATGGGCCACTTGTCTTGCCCCCTCTACCCACAGGCCATACCTTTGTGGTAACTAGTAGCCTGATGCAAATGCTCACTGCCAGAGGTTTGTTTTCAGGGCTACCTTCTGAGGATCCACATGCCCATATAGCTAAGGTAAGGGCAGTGTGTAAAAGTTGTGTAAGGAGGCCTGATTTGGATGTAGATGTAATAGGTCTCAGAGTGTTTCCTCTCTCACTGACTGGAGAGGCTGCTATGTGGTTCATTGAGCTCCCATACAACTCAATCTTCACTTGGAACCAACTAAGGGATGTCTTCTTAGCACGCTACTATCCGGTCTCCAAGAAACTAAACCACAAAGACAGAGTGAATAACTTTGTGGCACTACCAGGAGAGTCAGTTAGTAGTTCTTGGGATAGATTCACCTCGTTCTTGAGAAGTGTCCCAAATCACCGTATAGATGATGAGTCACTGAAGGAATACTTCTATCGGGGACAGGATGATAACAATAAAGCGGTGTTGGACACCATAGCAGGTGGATCTTATGGGGAGTGTCCTTATGCTGAGATCGCTGAAAATTAGAGAAAATCTCCCGGAATAACAAAGCTTGGAGTACTAGGAAGTCTGATACAGGGAGAAACACCTTCGCAGTACACTCCACTCACAACCCAGCCACAGATGAGATTCGTGAAGAAATGGCTCAGATGAAAACTGAGCTTGGGTCGGTACTAAAACATGTCACAGGGGGTGCAGAAAAGATAAATGCAGCCAACTACTTGGCTAAACCACCACCTCCTAATGATGAGTGTTATTATGCGGAGGACACTTATGCAGTAAATGAGCAGACGGGGGGTTTCCGACCAAGCGCGCAAAGCTCAAATAAGGATAATTGGCGCCAAGGTCAAGGGAACCAAGGTCGGAACTATGGTAACTACAATCGTGAGGGTCATTATGTCCGTGATGGAAACTACAACCGCGACAACAACTTTAACAGGGGTAACTATGCTAATAGAAACGACAGGAATGGGCCCTATGTCCCTCCTCAAAATTGTGAAGTTACTCCTAGGGATGGTGGAGATAGTATGGCGTGAGTTGAGGATATGTTGCACAAAATGATAAGGAGGTTCGACACTAGTGATGAACACATTAAAGAGTTGAGGTGTGATTTAGCTAGTATTCGGCAAAAAGTTGATACACATGCAATTTCGATTAAGCAGGTCGAGTTGCAAATGGCCCAATTATCTACGACAGTGAACACACGGCAACCGGGCACTCTTCCAAGAAACACTGTCCAAAATCCAAAGAATGATGCGCACTGTATGGCAATCACTACTCGGGGTTGTAAGTAAACCATTGACCTACCTATGCCATCTACTGAGGAAAATGTGAGAAAGGATAATGATAATGTGGTAAAAGGTAGTGGTAAAGCAAAGGAATGTAATGGAAAAGATGCAGAAGTACCTATCAAGGTAATTCCCATGCCTAGGCCACCACCACCCTTCCCTCACAGATTAGTGAAAAAGACCGAGGATGGTAAATGCCGGCGTTTCATAACAATGTTGAAGCAGCTTTCAATCAATGTCCTTTTGGTAGAAGCTCTAGAACAAATGCCCGGTTATGCAAAATTAATGAAAGATCTGGTCACCAAGAAAAGATCAGTCACTTTCGAGGATGATGATAGACTGCAGCATTGTAGTGCTATTGCTACAAGATCCCTCGTACAAAAGAAAGAAGATCCTGGTGCGTTCACTATTCCTTGTACAGTTGGGTCATTACATTTTGCGAAAGCATTATGTGATCAGGGGGCAAGCATAAATCTCATGCCCCTCTCGATTTACAAGAAATTGGGTTTGGGGGATCCAAAATCCACTGCGATGCGGCTACTGATGGCTGATCAGACAGTGAAACGGCCCATAGGGATACTCCATGATGTGCTAGTAAAAGTGGAGTCATTCATCTTTGGAGGCCATTCCTTGCTACAGGTAGAGCATTAGTTGATATGGAGAAGGGACAGATGACATTTCGGTTGAATAATGAAGAAGCGACCTTCAACATTTGTAGGACCATGAGGCAGAGTGGTGAGCTCCAATCGGTATCTGCCATATCCCACAAAGAAAAGAATAATAAGGAGACTGAACAGAAAAATGCAAAACAAGAGTTTATGGTTGGAGATTTGGTGCTTGTAGACAGTTCTGGGGTGCCTTGTCTTCCGGGCAAGCTCAAGTCCATATGGACTGGCCCTTACTTGATTACCCAAGTATTCCCTCATGGAGCAGTTGAGTTAAAAGCCAAGGAGGGAGTGCGGTTTAAGAGGAATAGATATAGAATAAAACTCTATTTTGGGCATAAAGCATCGGGGAATGAAATGATAGAGGCATACCATCTTGATGAAGTCTGAGTAATCAAGGGTCCCCAGTCGTGCTGTGACATTAAATCAGGCGCTTGTTGGGAGGCAACCCAATACTTATAGTCTTTTTAGTAATAGTAGCATTTTTCTACTAATGGGTTTTAAAATTTGCAGGCACATCACCAGGAAATTCTGCAGAAAACTACTCTGCAGCAGTCACTGACGGATACATCGACGGACCGTTGCGCCTGCGACGGATCGTCGTATGCCTCCGTCGTACCAGGTACGTCTTCCTGTTATTTTCAAACTAGGGCACACATGACGGAACCAACGACGGGTCGTCACAACTGCGACGGACCATCGTCGGGCAACCGTCGCGTGACTAATGAGTAGTACCCGACCCGACCCGGCTGGAGTCTTTTTCAAAATTAGACAGTTTAAACCCCCCCCCCAACCCTTCATTTCACCCCATTCATTCATTATTCCTCCCACTTCCCTCTCTTTTCAACTTCCATATTCTCCCCATCGATCATTGTTCCCCCAAAATTCTCCAAAGCCCTAAAAGTGTTAATCTACTACTCGAAGTTGCTGCTGTGGGTGTTTGCCTAGCCACCGAGTACATGTCCAGTTGTTTTCTCCATTTCTAAGGTATGTGTCTCGAATTTCTACTCATTTATCTTGCATTTTTGTTTAGTAGTTAGTATTAGCTTAGTTCTTCGTCGTATGTTGTTTCCTTTATATGATTCTGTCTAACCTAGTTTCACAATGTTCGATAATTTCCATGTTTACAACCCTAGACATAGGTGCTTTTGCATTGCTAGTTTCCTAGGTAATTGGGTTAGACAAATGTAGGTCAAAATTACTACAAGTTTGATGTGGGTTCATCGGGGATGCATAGGGTACCCCAATTCTGTCACTGTTATTCAGAATGAGACCCCGATGACGGACCGTCGTACCCATGACGGACCGTCGTAGGGTCCGTTGCAAAAGCCCTAGCACCCTGTCCCAACGGACACATGACGGACCGTCGTACTCACGACGGTCCGTCCTGCACAACCGTTCTGGTTGTCAGAGACCCTGTTTTTATGGGTCTCTCAATTTTTTTCCTAACTGTTCCCCAACGGACACATATGACGGACCGTCGTCTCCTGCACAACCGTTCTGGTTGTCAGAGACCCTGTTTCTCAGGGTCTCAATTTTTCCATGTGTCTTTCAACGGACACATGTGACGGACCGTCATACCCTCGACGGTTCGTCCTGCACGACCGTCATGATGGTCAGAGACCCCTCTGCTAAGGGTCTCCATATTTTTTTTTCAAGTGTCCTACGACGGACCGTGGTACCTATGACGGTCCGTCCTGCACATACCGTCATGCTAGTCAGAGAATCTCCTTCAGGGTTCTCTCTATATACATAGTCTAAGTAAAACACGACGGACCTCACGAAGGTCCGTCATAGTCACGACGAGCCGTCACCAGGCCCGTCGTGTGTCACTGTTTCTATAGCAATGACATACTATTCTCAATGTTTTATTTCGTATGGTTTCGCTTGTCTTGTTTGACACTACTCGTACTAATATTGATCCTTTGAAGGTACTATCTACTATGGCACCCAAGCAAGACCGAATCTACGCACGCGGGCAATCAAAGTCTGTCGCCCCGTCTGCCCGCATGGTCATCGGCACTGATGATGAGCGTGACCCTGAGTATGTGCCCCCAGGCACTTCCACACCATCCCGTGCTGCACGTGCTCCCAGATCCATACCCAAAAAGGTGGCGTCCGGCGTAGTCACTGCCTCCCAGTCTGATGAGGAGCGCACACTGACCGGCACACCCTCTGGGTCAGCCACAAATGAAGAAGGAGCGTCTGGCTCCTTAGGAGTATCACGGTCCGAGGAAGCCTCCGGCTCTGCTGAGGTTCCCGCACCCGCCACCGCTGCAGCGTCGGCCTCGTCTGATGAGGCTAACAGTTCAGAATCTACATCAGGCTCACCAGCTCAGGCCCCACCCCAGCCACTGACCAGCCCAACCGGTGGTGTGTCGACGGGCAATTTCAAGTCTACTCCGACGCCAAGTTCCTGACTGATAAAGGAGTGATGACTCGAACACTATCCTTGGAGCAGCGGGTCCTTACAGGGAGTCTCCCGATGATGCCTGAGATCCATAACCTCTTCACCAGGCATCGCTTGGAGTGGACAGCACGTCCGTTGGAACGATACAGTGAAGAATTGGTCCGAGAGTTCTACGCATCTTAAGTAGCGACTCTCCGATCACAGATAGATAGACGGGATGCCCCCGCTAAACAGGCCCCACTAGAGTAGGTCCGAGTACGGGGCGTACTGGTTGACATTTCCCTGCCAGCCATCCGCCGATTTCTCTACGGCGAGAGTGTTGATGCTACTCGGACCCCCCTCACTGCCGAGTTTTACTACCGCTGGCAGATAGTTAAGGATGGCAAGTTCTTGCGCGAGCTATCACTGAGAGAGACCACCAAGAGGTTGATGGCCCTGCACCTGTCAGTAGATGGAGAGGGTGCCGATTGGGTGACTGAGCTGAAGGGGGCCATCAAGAAGGCCAACCTCACGTTCACAACAAAGTTCTTGTGGCTGCTTGTCCGTCACTGCCTTTCCCCCACAGCTGCTTATAACATCGTTACTTGGGATCGAGCAGTGTTGATGGCGGCGATGATAGCCGGATTCGAGGTGGACTTCGCATGGCTTCTCCAGGCAGTCATGCACGAGAGTGCATTCAAGGTCACTACTACCTACCGTTTCCCGTGCATGATCTTTGCCCTCTGCAGGTCTGCAGGTGTGCCGATATGGCACGTAGATCAGCTTAAGACCCCGCAGGGCAGTGTTGACGTCGGCCTCATCAGAGACGAGGCCAATGAGTTGGCTCCACGCAGAGGGCCCCATCCGGAGCTGCCCCCACTTGCTGATGATCTTGCTGATACGGTAGCCCAGGCACGCACAGCTACACAGGCGGCGTCCACTAACACTACCCCGATCGAGTCTATCCCGGGTAGTAGCACTGCCCCGCTCCTCTCGCACAGCCCCTCTACCGGCACTGGTCCCGCTTGCTAGGGTCCAAAAACTAGAGGCACAAATGGCCACTCTTCTGCATCATATCCAGCCGTGGATGCAGAAGTCGATTACTGAGTCCGAAGAGCGCCTAGAGAGGAAAATGGTGCAGTTTACAGAGCGGAAGATCACTGAGGTTAACCAGCGCTTGGACGCCTTTGAGTTGAGGGTGCTAGCCCGACCAGCCCCTCCGGTGGATGTGTCGACCCTTCAAGCTGCAATCGACAGTCTTCGTGCTGATATCGACACGATCTTAGAGGCTAGGGTGCCGGATTCTGAGGCCCCTTCTATCGAGCCTGCTGAGGACACAGTGTTGGCGGCCCTTTTTGCTGCTTCTGACATTCCACCACCTCCCCCTCGAGAGAGTGCCTAGAGGCGTAGGGGTCAAGCAGAGGACGAGGCGTGAGCACGGAAGAAGGAGAACCGAGAGATAGAGGCTGCGAGGAGAGCCTCCCTTGCTGAGGAGGAGGCACACCAAATGAGAGCATCAGAGTTAGCGGCTGGGGCGTCTAGCTCCCGCACTGTGGAGATAGCAGGAGGCACTACTGATGGTGCGGTTGTTGCTGAGGACACCACTGAGGGTGTCCAGATTGTAAAGGACGTGGGTTCCGGGGAACCGGACCTACCATCTTGCTGATCGACGGCGCTTTGCACCACAGGTTTGCTTCACCTACCACTCTAGTATTTA
>NC_028640.1:27008864-27080130 GCF_001406875.1 Solanum pennellii
AACTAGGTGTCTGATAATCTGGTATAGTGATGAGATGTCAAGTGAGTGTGAGGAAAATTTGAATAGTCCACTATTGGTACTGAGCTAGAACTTGCCTGGTTTGTCCTGCTAAAAGTAAGATATAATAGACAATTAGGAAAGGATCATAGGCCCTTATTCAATATAGCCCATTTATAGCCTAAATAAAAGAAACCAAATGAAATTTATCCTTCTTTGATCCAAATAATCTGAGCTTAAAATTAGACCTTTCTTTTTCACCCCAACTGATCTTTTCTGGGAACAATGTGTTGGCCCTGGTCCCTCCTTGGACATGTGCACCTCAGCTTATGCCAAAAGCATAAGTTGAGGGTGGCTAATGCAGTAACAACCTTTTTATGGCCCTGAACCAACTTTGGGTATTGTGTACCTTGACTCATGGCAAAGCCATGAGTTGAGGGTGGCTATTATGAGGAATGCTCTGGAAAGTGGGGTTGAAACAACAAAGAGAGAGAAAGAACAAAAGTAAAGTGACTCAAGAATCAGTTGAAAGAAAAGTGAAATAAAAAAAAAAAAAAAAAATACAGTAAATACAAGCAAGAAAAGAAGAGAGTCACTTACACAAATGAAGAAAGAAGGGAAAATAGCAAGGTGAAAGAATATGAGAAACTAGGCGAGATAAAATGATAGAAAGTGGAAGGTTTAGCCGATATGTCAAGGAGGGCAAAAAGTCACTAAAGTATACCTAAATATACCCTACCTGACCCTGAGCCTATGTTACAAGCTAAGAAAGTCCTATCGTGATCCTAAGGGTTGTATAGCGAACTTAAGGCAGTGAAAATAAGGGCAAGCTTATGGCAATAGGTATGAATGAGTGTGACTTTGTTCTGAGAGCGAGTGTTGAAAAGTAATCCTTATACTCAAACTGAAATCATTGTGTGAAAAATGAGGATTTTGTTTTAAAGTGAGGACACTAGTTGCAATACCGGAATTGTTAGCACCTCGGTGAGAAATTGAAGAGGATAGGTGTTAGTGCATGGTGAGTCTGTGTCATGTTCTGATCCCACAAAATTCAAGCCTAATAGTGATAGCATGCATAGATTTGATGAGATTAATCGGGATTGATAGCCAAATGATTGCAAAGGATAAAACATGGATACTATTGTACAAAGATTGTGTAGTGAGTCATAGTGCGTCGCTTGAGGACAAACAACGAATTTAAGTTGAGGGTGTTGATATACCGTGGTTTCACGGTATTATTAATACTTTTTCCTTAAGTTTAGTGTGTCCAAAAGCCTTTTTGTGCTAATTTTTATATAAGTTTCTCCTTATTTGCAGGAAATCTGTCCAAAGATGAATGCGGAGATTTTGAGCGAAGAAATGCAGAAGAGACCACCTACGGAGCTTGTGACGGTCCGTCGTGCTTGTGACGGTCCGTAGGTGGCAGCGTAGTGCAGCTGCTGAAGGAAGATGGGGAAGTCTGACCAAGTGTGGGGTTACGAAGCTTGTGACGGTCCGTCGTGTCTATGACGGTCCGTCCTGCAGGTTCGTCATGAAGTTCAGAGAAGTAATCCCAGTACCCATATTCCAAGAGTTGAAGTGTTTTGGAACGAAGACCCTCGACGGACCGTTGTGCCTATGACGGTCCGTCATACTTGCCGTCGAGGGTAATGAAGAGAGCAGCAGAAGAAATTGCACAAGTATGGGACGACGGAATCCATGACGGTCCGTCGTAACCATGACGATCCATCGCGTGGTCCGTCGACCCAGCCGCGTTTTGGCAGATTTCCAGCAATTAGAATTCTTGTTTAATTAGGTTTTTGTTTTTTTATAAATAGTTCGAAAAACCTCGTTTTTGAGGTTAGACTCCTGATAGTTAGACTCTTAGATTGTTAAAACTCCGTATTGGTAAACATTGTATTGTGAGATTCTTGATAATCATTAGACTTTTCGTGAGATTATTGATTACTTTGAGAATTCTTGCAAGTGATTTTTGGTGATTAATCAAGCAATCTTTTGGATTTTATTCTTTCTCATTGAAGTAAGTACATGAATTCTTATTTAATATATTTGAATATTGTGTTTATGGCTATGAGTAACTAAACTCCATAACTAGGGTTGTGGGAACCATAGGCAAATAATGAGATAAACCCTAGCTAAAATAACAATTCTAGAATAGTGTCTTGCATGTATTAATAATTCTTTCGCTTAGAAGTCTTTTTAACGGATGATCAACGTTAGAACTCGCCTTAATGCTACTTGCCGGACCAAGGAGGTAGATAATAGGAAAAGAATTATTAACATAGATTTAGTGTATACTATCTAATAGGCTAGTATTGATTGGTACGAGGTAATAACTTAGTCAAATATCGAATACGATGCTTAATATGAGGTAAAGATAAGGGTTAGGAAAGCAACACACGTAGCCGGACCAAGGTGCGGAGTGAGATTTTCTAGATGCCGGACCAAGGATTTAGAAATACATAACTTATCACTTTGCATGCAAGATACTAGGAAAGAATTGTTATAGTTAGAATTATCAAGTTATGAACCTGTGGGGAACACGTAAACCCTAGTTACTTTGATTAATTGATTAAAATCCAACATTCAAAGCTGTTAAGTGTCTCTTTCAATTTCGTTAGTTATTTTCACTCATTTAGAACTAGAAACCCCCCTTTTATTGTTTTTACTTTCCAAGGAAGTCATTGACCAAACAATAGTAATAACAGGTTGAAGTTAAGTCTAGACTATTTTCCTCGTGGGAACGATCCCAACCTCACTAGTTGGGTTATTTACTTGACACGACCGCTTTACTTCTTATTTGAGAAGTAAGTTTGAGCGTATCACTCACTACTTCACCTGTTGCATTTATGGATTTCATGAACAGAATCTTTCGTGAATACCTTGACTCTTTAATCATAGTATTCATTGATGAAATTCTCATCTACTCTAAGTCCAAGAAGGAGCATGAACAACATTTGAGACTAAACTTGCAGGTACTTAGACAACATCAGTTATATGTCAAATTCAGCAAGTGTGAATTTTGGCTTAGATCAGTGACCTTCCTAGGTCATGTTGTGTCCTACAAAGGTGTGGAGGCATACCCCAGGAAGACTGAGGCTGTTAAGAACTGGCCGAAACATCTTACTCCCAAAGATATCCATAGCTTCTATGGATTGGCCAGTTATTATCACAGGTTCGTGGAGGGTTTTTCTTCCATTTCTGCCCCACTAACATCTTTGATCAAGAATAAATCCAAGATTGAATGGGTGGAGACTTGTGAGAAGAGTTTCCAGGAGCTCAAGGATAGACTCACTTCAGCCCTAGCACTTACATTGCCTAAGTTTTGTGAGAATTACAATGTTTATTGTGATGTGTCTAGCGTTTGTTTCGGTTGTGTTCTTAAGAAGGTTTGTAAGGTGATAGCATATGTGTCCAGACAACTCAAGGTTCATGAAAAGAATTATCCCACTCATGACGTAGAGTTGGCAGCTGTGGTGATTGCACTAAAATTGTGGAGGCACTACTTGTTGGAGTGCATGTGGATGTGTTCACCGACCACAAAAGTCTCCGGTATGTGTTCACACAGAGGGAGTTGAATCTACATCAACAGAGGTAGTTGGGATGACCATCTGCCTTTGATAGAGTTCTCGTATAATAACAATTATCACTTCATCATTAGGATGGTGCCGTTTGAGTCATTGTATGGTAGGATGTGTAGATCTCCATTTGAGTGGCTCAAGGTTGGTGAGTAATCCATTTTGGGTCCACAGATCATTCATGAGGCCTTAGAGAAGGTCAGGGTGATTAGGGACAGGTTGACTAATACTTACAATCGGCAGAAGTCTTATGCAGACAATAGAAAATGGCCCTTAGAAACTGATGTTGGTGACCAGGACTATTTGAAGATATCACCTATGAAGGGGGTGATGAGGTTTGGCAGGAAGGGGAAGTTGATTCCGATGTATGTTTGGCCATATGCCTACAACGTGTGGGTGAAGTGGCCTATGGGTCGGCATTGCCTGCGAAGCTAGCTTCTATTTATCCAGTCTTTAATGTATATATGTTAAAGAAGTTCCTAGGTGATCCGGCATTCATTCTACCTGTTAAAGGTTTGGGGGTTGATGAACACTTGTCAGATGAGGATGTACCTGTTGAGATTTTAGGCAGACAGGTCAAGCGGCTTATTTACAAGAAGATTGACACAATGAAGGCATTGTGGAGGAACTGTCTTGTTGAGGGTGCTGCTTGGGAGGTCGAGGCCAATATGAGATCCCGCTATCCTCATCTTTTCAGTCGATGAGGTTAGACTTCCTACTCTTAAGTCAAAGTTTCCTTATCTCTCCATTCTTTGTTGCTATTGCTTGAATGTGCATAACGATTATGTTATAATATGACTGACGTTCAGCTAGATTATATGAAGTGTCATACAGGGACAAATGGTCCTAACGGGGAAGGGATAAAGTAACAACTCTAAAAATTGACATGCTAAGAAATGCTTAATGTGTCTAGAATGCCTACGATTAGACCGGGTTCACAGAGATTGATGCGCGTAAAACCAGATCTCTGAACCTCTGCAACAGCCAATCCAACTATCTTGGTGAGTTAGTTGAGTTAGAAAAGGTTGGGTCCAGCCATGTAGGGCACCCAAATATGAAGATTTACCCGGATGAGTCTTTACCGGACTTAAAAAGGGGAAATCATAAGCTTTGACGGTCTAGGGGTAAAATTGTCTTTTCCAGGATAGGGGTAGTATTGTAAGTATCCTAAATAATTAATTAATTAAGTATTTCATATAGCGGAGGGGCATTTTGGGGAGAAAAGGATGAAATGGGACTTTGTGTAAAATCTTGCTCCACCCGGGTTCGAACCTAGGTGGAAGCAATGATTTAATTGATTTATTGTACTTCGTGAATTAGTTAAATTAATTAATATTTAATTTGCTTATATAATTATTGGTAATCAAATTTTTAATAAATAATAATAATAATAATAATAGTAATAGAAATAATAATAATAATAATAATAATAATAATAATAATAATAATAATAATAATAATAATAATAATAATAAATAATGAGGAGTCCTAATTTTAGTAAGTCTCCACCTAACTCTCCTAATCCTAATCCACTGAAACTAACGTTTCTCTCTACTCTAATCTGATTTTCTCTAAAAGAACAGAACAACAAAATTATAAAGTTGATCTAGAACTTGAATGCTAAAAAAAACTCAGAAGAAAAGTTAGTCTAAAAACGTAAAGCAAATAAAAAGTTCTTGACGGGATTGTGCTTGAAGTTTTGGTGGTGAGGTTTGGTTTCGGGGGAAATTGGCAGCATTGGAACAATTTCGGAAAGACATTAAGGTATGGGTTTTCTTCCTCTTGGCCCTTTTCCCAAGAGACTCTTATGTCTTAGATGAATATACTCCGAAAACTAGCGTTATTCCCCATTACATGGTCCCTGTCACTAGCTCCCAATAATCTTAGGTTTGTATGTCTGCTGATAGATTAGGCGTGAAATGTGATATTTGTGATGAATATATTCATGAAAGATGTGTTCCGAAAAAGTAAATTATGTTAACTTGATTGTGCATGTGTGTGCCATGAGTTAGCCATGGTTTTAAGCCTGGATTTTTACATGTTAAAATGTTGTATTTTACGTAATGAATATGTTAAAAACGTGATGTTCATATGATTTCAAATTTGCAGAATTGAATGATAATTCTTGATTGAAAATAACCTTGAAAATGAACCTAAAGCTCTCCCTAAAAACTGCTCTAAATGTCTTGACGTTTAATGTGAAAGAGGGTGAGAAATTGGTATGCAACAAGGCGATTAAATTCATGAAAATAACCATGAAAACTCACCTAAATATGCTCTAGATGTTACACAAAAATTTATCCTAAATCTAAAATCTAAATGCTGAGAAAACAAAATGCAAAGTGGGTAAACAAATTTCAAGCATTCTGGAAATTTGTTTTTGGGAAGCTTACTATATACAATTAACATTATAAAATATATCCTTTAATGCTTGAGGTCAGTGGGGATTGAACCCAAGACTTCACCATATACATGTCCTAAAAAATTAAATAATAAAATGTGGTAAGGGGGATTTGAAATGGGGTAAGGCTCAAGTGAAAAGTTAGGGGGGAAATGAAGAAAATGAAGTGAGGCTTGTGGGGTTCGAACCCACAACCTCTTGGATGGATGGAGGAGAGAAGAGAAGAATGAAATAAAGAAATAATAAAAATGAGGTATGTGGGATTCGAATCCACAACCTCTTGTTAGAATGAGAAGGTAAGGAGAAAATGTAAAATAAAATAAGGTCAGACTGTGGGGATTCGAACCCACAATATCTGAGGGAGTTAGGAGACAAATTAATAGTGGATGAGAAATAAATGTTGTGAGTGGGGATTGAACCCACAACCTCTTGGATAGGTGAGACAGTTAAGAGATAAACTAAAAGAAAAAGAATGATCTTGGGGGGGATTGATCCCATAACCTCCTTGCCTTAAACGAAAAAGAGAGGAGAAAAGAAAGGAAAATATTATGGGAGTGATAGGGATCGAACTAGGGTCCACCAAATTTGAAAAATGCAATTATCGGGTTGCCTTGCCCAATTTTGTATTTTCACATATATCATACCTAAGTAAATATTTAATGAATGCTGCCTCTAAAGATAGAAATCAATTTCTTGGCATATCTATAACATGTGTTTGTCTTGTACCACATAATCTTGGGTAAATATGAATCACAAAGACAAACTATGAATGAAGCCTCATGGCTTGTATGTGTGGGCTCATAAGTTTATCATATATTTAAAAGTAAGTGAGCCTAAGATGTATGTGATAAAATTATATAACCCTAGAAGGGTTAAGTAAGAGTGTGAAACACACTAAATGGCCAAGTGCTTTGGCATATGATGAAATGAACATTCGCGTGAAAGGACGATTAATTATGAAAAGCAAATGTGTTAAAGTTAATGAATGAGGTTATAATATAATAAGAGGCTTATGTGAAAGATGAGATCAATCTCAAATGAGCCTAAGTAAATATTACCAAAACGTACTCACCTATGAGAGTGTAAAGTTAATCAAGAACCTAGTCTTTATGAACACTCTTAAGAAAGTATTAAAGTAAATGCATACTTAATACTAATGATGAGATGAGAAATCATCTAACGAGCTATGATGTCTTCATGCTATAAGTCAACTTCCATGATTTATGAGTTGAATGTAATGGAACTTTATACTGAGAACCGATAGACTAACTATGAGCGGTTATGCCTTCCTTTGGGAAGGGAGGAGGTTCACGAAACTCTCATGAGATGAGACTCTCTGGCATTCCGGGTATGGTTCTCCTTATATCTCCTAGTCTTTGAACCTATACTGCCAATATAGGGATCTAGCAGGGTTCGACTCCCTATATATGCTAGCATGTTCGGGTCACTTTGGCTGGTGATTCCACCTCTCTTAGGTGTGGGGCATACACTTGATTTCATGATGCTCACATGATCTATGTCGGTTAAGGTTAAAGTTCCCAAAGAAGAATGAGGTCAGCCTCAAAGAATACACATAAAAAAATGAACGATACCAAAGGTGTTAGGATATGATAATCAAGAGGTGAGCTAGACTTAAAGTAATGACACTAGGTTATTCTTGGTCATTGCATAGAGAACCTTATGAAAGTATTAAACTACATCTAGGTATGACTGGTGGTTGCACTATTATACGAATGAATGAAAATGAAGTATGTATGAATGAGTGAAGCAGACTCTGTGTTTTCTAAAGGAGGCTCCCTAGTTGAGGTCCTATATGTTGAGCCCTCATTTTGGGAAGTCTTAATGTCAAGTTCATGATTCCAAGGTCTCATGGGATATGAATGAATAATATGAACTATGTGATATGATATGTGCAATATGTTATGTGTTGTTTGCAAAATGATATGTATGATGATGCATGTTACTCTCACAATATGACTTTTCTAATCCGATTTGGAAAGTACACTGACTTGACTTTCCATAACTCATATTGTTAGGAGAGATATCTTTTAATCATGCATGTCCTTGGTGTGTTCTTGCATATACCCATACATAGTACAAGTGTGTACTAATCCAATGCAACTCTCTACTTTTAGGTGCAGGTGACGTTAGAGCTTACAGGTCGACGCTGAAGCTATCCGGACGTGGAGCATTCATCAGGACTTGGTAGGCCCTCATGATTCGAGGAAGCTTTCCTATTATATTCTATCTTTGATATGGGTTTGAGTTAGTGGAGTATGTTCCACTAGCGTTTCCTTCCTATATTATTTCACACATTGTATTTGTGCCGTTTTGGCAAGTTTACGTTTAATGCAATATTGAATTATTTCTTCCATTTGATGATCTTAATATTATATGGTTGATGGTGAATGCCTATGATGTTAAGTAGAATATGTTTCATGTGAAATAAGTAAATAAAAAGTTCAAATTTTTTGCTAAAATTATCCTAGATGAAGTAACGATGACGTAAGTAGGCTTGACTGCGACCTCTGGAGATCAACGATGCCTGTCTCGTCTGGGGTGTAGACTCTGGGTATGACATGTATGCTACTTTTACTTGGTAACGACTTGATAAAGAAGAAGCTAGTAGAAATGAAAATAGATTCCGAAAGCCTAGACCAGATTTTTGAGGTCCAACAAAAAGGGGAAGGTTTAATAATTCTACGGCTAGTAATGATAATAGGCCATCTCAACAAAAGAAAAAAAATCAATTTTTTCTACAACTAGCACGCCAAATTATGGTCAAGGCAAGCCTTGTGTTCCCACTTGACAGCAATGTTGAAAGAATCATCATGGTACTTATAGGAGAGCCTCTGGTGCATGTTTTTAAATTGTGGGAGCTTTGATCATAAAGTGAAAGATTGTTATAATCGAAATAATACTCCTTCCTTTAAAACTAAAGGTTTGGTTCATAAGCGTTCTGTTAATCCTCTTAAAACTAATAAAAGTACAAGGCGTACAAATACCCAAGTAGCAGGTGCAAGTGGAGGTAATCAAGCTAATGGACAAAGGGATACTGCACGCACTTATACTATGAGGCAGAGGGATGATCAAGATGGACAAGATATGGTTGTCGGTAAATTTCATTTTTTGGCTTATGTGTGTTTACATTGTTTGATCTTGGTTAAATACATTCCTATATTTTGTTAATCACTTGTCTTTCCTGAAAATGAGAAATTCATGAGAGTTAATTATCATATGTTGGTTGAAAGTCCATTGGGTTTTCAAGTTGTGTAATCGAATTTACCATGATTGTCCCTTCATGATTCAATAATGTATTCCTTCCTATCGATTTGATTTAAATACCCTTCAAGGATTTTGATGTTATTATACGGATGGACTGGTTTTTTAAATATCATGCAGTTGTAGATTGTAGGTTAAAGCATGTGACTTTTAAAGATCCTACATGTTCACACATCATCGTACAAGGTGAGAGATCGTTGACATCTAGTATTTTTTCTGTGACCTTGGCAAAAAAATTGATGTGTCAAGGTTGTAGGGCATACATTACTCAGATAATTGCTACACACTTGAAGTGTTTTTGTATCAAGGACATAGCAACTGTATGTGATTTTCCAGAAGTATTTCCTGAAAAAACTTCCTGGATTGCCCCGGGAAAGAGAGTTTGAATTTCTAATCGAACTTATCCCGGGATCAACTCCTATTTCCATCACTCATTATAGAATGGATCCAGCAGAATAAAGATAATTGAAATCTTAATTGATAGAACTTCTTAAGAAAGGTTTTATTCTACCCAATATTTCTCCTTGGGGAGCCCCTGGTTTATTTGTAAAGAAGAAAGATGACACTCTTAGGCTTTGTATTGACTATAGACTATTGAGCTGAATAACAATAAAGAATAGATTTCCACTACCAAGGATTGATCATTTGTTTGACAAACTGAAGTGTGCTAAAATATTCTAAAAGATCAGTTTTAAGGTATGGATATCACCAACTTCTTGTTAGAGAGAATAATATTCTTAAAACACCTTTTAGAACTCGGTATGGTCATCATGAATATTTGGTGTTGCCATTTGGATTGACAAATGCTCCTGTGGTATTTATGGAACTAATGAATCGTGTATTCAAGCCTTATGTTCATCAGTTTGAGGTTGTTTTAATAGATGATATAATAATATATTAAAAAATTAGTGAATACCATAATAAAAACCTGCGGATTATTTTGCAAATTTTGAAGGAGAAAAAACATTATGCTAATTTTTCTAAAAGTGTGAATTTTAGCTTGATGAGGTGTCTTCTCTTTGACATGTTGAATCAAGTAAAGGCCTGAAGATGCATCCTAGTAAGATACAAGCATTTGTTGAAAGGAGACCTCCCAAAAGTCCGACTGAGGTAAGATGTTTCTTGGTCTTAGAAGGATACTATAAGAGATTTGTGAAAGGCTTCTCCATTATTGCCTCTCCTTTGACTGAACTCTTGCAGAAGGAAGGGAAGTTTATTTGGGATGAAAAATGTCAAGAGAGCTTTGAAACTCTCAAATACTTGCTAAATCAAGCGCCTATACTTAATCTACCAATTGAAGGGAAAGAATATGTAGTGTACAGTGATGCTTCTCACAATGAGCTAGGATGCATTTTAATGCAAGAAGGGAAGGTAATATCTTATGCCTATCAAAAAATAAAACCACATGAATTAAATTATCCTACTCATGATCTTGAACTTGCTGCTATAGTGTTTGCTTTAAAAATATGGTGACATAATTTGTATAGAGAGAAATGTCATATATTAAAAGATCACAATAGCTTAAAGTACTTGGGTACACAAAAGGAGATGAACCTAAGACATCATAGATGGCTTGAACTCATCAAGGATTATGACTGCATGATTGATTATCATCTAAGTAAAGCTAATGTGGTTGTTGATGCCTTAAGTCGAAAATCCTTCGCAAGCATTTCTTTGAGTCCTTTGACATTTATCCTTGAGTTAAGAGCCATAAGTTTTTGTTTTACACCTGATTCAAATGGTTTAGTTATTGCTAATTTTTATGTAAAGCCAACACTACTTAAACAGGTGAAGGAAGCACAAAAATTAGATGAGAAACTTGTAAAATAGACTAGAGAAGTCCAAAATTTGAAAATCTTGATTTTACATCAACAAAATATGGTTTCTTACTTTATCAAAATATGTTATGCGTCCCTAATGATGAAAAATTGAGTATAGAAATATTAAAAGAAGAACATAATTCACCATATACATTGCATCCAGGAGGTACAAAGATGTACCTGACCATCAAAGAAAATTATTGGTGGAATGCTACGAAGAGAGGCATTGGGGAGTTTATTTCAAAATGTTTGGTTTGTCAACAAGTAAAAGTTGAATATCAAGTCCCAGTTGGTTTACTACATCCCTTGTCGATGCCAGAATGGAAATGGGAGAGAATAACTATGGACTTTGTTTCTAGACTTCCTCGCACTCAAAGAATCAAGATGCAATATAGGTGATTGTTAGATATTGTAACAAAGAGTGCTCACTTCTCAACAATCAGGATGGATTACTCACTTGAGCATTTAAACGACTTTTACATTAATGATATTGTAAGACTACATGGGATCCCGGTGTCTATTGTATCTGACCAAGACCCAAGCGTTTCATCTTCACACAAACGGACAATCGGAAAGAGTGATACAAATTTTTGAGGATATGCTTCGAGCTTGCATTATAGAGTTTGAGGGTACTTGGGACAAAAACTTAGGTTTGATAGAATTTGCTTATAATAATAGCCACCAATCAAGTATTGGAATGCCTCCTTATGAATCTTTATACAGAATAAAATGTTGTACCCCTCTTTGTTGGAGTGAGATTTGTGAAAGAAATTTATTGGTCCTGAAATGGTGCAATATACAGCGGACATGACCAACAATATCAAGGATAGTTTAAAGATTTTTTCGAATATTAAATATTCGTACGCTGATCTAATAAGGTGTGACATTGAATATAAAGTTCGAGATAAATTATTCTTAATGGTGTCTCCATGGAAAAAGATTATGAAGTTTCCCGAAAATGAATAACTTAGTCCCGAATTTATTGGACCTTATGAGATACTTGAAAGGGGCAGACCAGTTGCATATAAATTGGATTTACCACCTGAGTTAGACAAGATCCACAATGTCTTCCATGTTTCTATGCAAAAAGATAACATTCTGATGCAACTCATGGTCTTCTAGTTGAATCTATTGAGGTTAATTCTGACTTACATATAATGAATAACCTATCCTAATTAAAGCTCGGAAGTAAAGTACCTTAGGAATAATAGAATAACCTTAGTAAAGGTAATTTGGAGGAACCATTCATTAAAAGAAGCTACCTAGGAGAGAGAAGACGACATGAGCACACAATATCCACACTTGTTTTGGGACTAGCCTAAGGTAAATTTCAAGACGAAATTTCTCTAAGGGGGATAAGGTTGTAACACTCTAATATGCTAGACAAATATTTTCATGTCAATACACCATTTCTTAATTACTATAATGTGCTTTTTTCTCATTTTGGGAACTTGAAATTTTGTAATAATTGAAAACGTTCTTAAGATAAATTGTTATCGTAATTTAAGGTATAATATGGGGGTATTTATGTAAATTGACTAATTAAAATTGCATATGAAGGAAGTTATGGAATCAAGTAATACATATTGTTATATATGTATGCTTTTTGGGTAGCCTACTTTTTTTTGGGCAGCACCTATAAAGGACATGTATATATGTGATGAGGATCACATTTCTAGCTATATATATTTTATACCCTCTTTTGATTGAATTCGTTTTACCTCAACTCTAAGAAAATTATAACATTATAAAAAGAGCTGGTCATCAACATCAATTGAAAATCTAGGTCCTTTTTGCCTGAATCCAATGCGCACGCACTTCATCTTTGTAAGTGATAAAGAATTTATTTTAATACTGGGTAGTGTTTGGAAACTTAATCATATCTCGCTCAATGTAACCTTTCTCACAGTGACTAAATATGATTTGGAAAGATAACTCGTAATTCTACAACTTTTATGCTTGTGGAAAACTCTAATTTTGCTGTTATGGAATCGAAATAGGGATCTGTCAACCTTTTGGAATTAGAATTCGTGTCTATTCAGCTGTTAGTGTTTTGATTATATCATTTTTTCAGAAACATATTTTGAGGCGATTCTTGATTATTTGCAAACATAATAGATGTACCTACATATTTTATGAAGGAAATAAATTCGAACTTTGCCTTTTCCTATTTCAAAACTAACTTGCGACATGGAGTACTTTTGTTGGGCAAAATTACTGTTTTGGGAGCTTAGTAGCATTTGTAAAGGCTAGGCTTAATTGTGATGATTACAATATTTTAATTTGACTTGTAGAGATACAACTAATTAAAGAAGATATTTAATTGCATTTTTAGGTAGTATATACTCGTGAACAAGTTCAGGACCTTCATACGTTTGTTGGTGTACGATTGAACTTGTAATACCTTTAAAATGACTTGGGTGAATATAGATCCTAACATGGTTGTTATGAGGGTATAAGGTCCTAAATTATTTTATATTGTGGTATTGAGCCTGTATATAGTTTTAGGCGATTCGGAAGTGAAACGTCAAGGGACGACTAAGACGTTCGGTGACTAAGTCACCTATGTTCCTCATGTGTGGTAATGTGCCAATATGTGTGTTTCATGTGTAAATGAGGTTATTTATGGGTTATATAGTGTGTATAGGCAGTGTGACAAGTTTCATAAAGTTTGGAGGTCAAACATCTAAGAACATCCATGATGTTTGAAAGGTTTGCATTGAAACTACCTTGTTTGTCTTGGCATGATTAATCGAGTTTTATGTGTTCATTTTCAATGAAATTTATGTGAGAGGTCCTTAATTCTTAAATTAACATATTTGGGCTAGACACGCACGGGTGGAATTCCCCAAGGACCAAGCACGGGTCCTTGAGGAAGGACCCTCCTAAAGAGACAAGACTTCCCAAAATAGTTCCAAACGATGGAGGCAGTAGATGTCTCATTGGCAAGTCCACACCCCGTTGATGGGTGTTGTGGATCAGGAATTAGGCGTGGGAGCAGTCTAATAGAAGGACCAGACATAGTACCAAACCATGGACCAGTAGGAGGGTTCGTTGGTTCGGAAACGACTAGTAGTTTGGAACCATCTGTGAGGACTCATCCTGCGTAGTCACTGCTAAGTGAAAGGGGTTAAATGGTAATTTCATACCACGTCTAAATAAGAGAAAGGAAGGTTACTTAGGGGTACTCTGTGTATTTTAAACATGTTTATTATCCTTAAACACTTAGAAGAATTCATTCATAAAAATTGAAACCGAAAATCTCTTAGAAACTCTCTAGAACTCCATTGGAGCCAAAACTCAAGGAAGGGCTTGGATTTGTATTTAAGTGGTTGGTGTATTAACATCGTGAGGTATGGTTTTTGATCCTTGAAACTCTATTCATCGAAGAGCCCGAAATTCAGAGAGATTTCTAAAGTTTTCAAATATGAACTTGTCCAATTTTATGATCTATCCATGGGTTCTTGCATTAATGATTTTAAAGCATTATATAATAATTGGATTGTTGTTAATTAGTAATTTTAGCTCGATTAATCTATCAATCCATGTGATTGATGAACCCTATTTTTTGACTACTTTATGGGTTAGTTGATATTGACTTAATGCTTATGTATTCTAGTGTAGTTTTCTATGGGCTATTGAATGATATAAGATTTATATTCAATTGATGTATAGGTTCTATCATATTATTAAATCTATATTGAATTGACTTTATTAATTGAGTATTGTAGTTTTTGTATTTAATTGATGTTCATGGCCATGGGTAAGGGCTTTATGGTATTAAATTGGATGATTTACCTATGGATTGAAGTGCTGAGAATGGATTGGTGGTAAGTTTCCATAATTTTCTTTATTTTATGTTAATTAGAATGCAATTATGATGTAATTGGTATGTTCCACTTATTGTGGCGGTGATATATGCTTTAGTGGCCTCATTGGCGTTATTTTATGTATTATGTTGATAATGGCCTTGTTAGAAAAATACTAGAACTGTTATGATGATTTGTGTAGTTTATTAGGTGAGGTATGACCATATCCACCTACATGTTAGTAATGTGAAAGTATGGGTTCTTCTATTGAAGTTGTTAGGTGATCATGTTAGACTATAACTATGTCTTAGGTAAGTAGTCTTAGAGTTGATGCATGATTGTTCCTACTTCACCATATGAGTCTATGATAGTTATATTAATGATGATATAGTAGGGTGTACAATGACTTAAAGATGATAATTATTATTCCTATGTGCTTCTAGATGACATGTAATATGTGTTAAAGTGAAGTATGTTGTGTCTTGTCTTTGTTGACTTTTGTCCCTTACTTCATACATGTAAGAATGGTATGTAAATATGAGATGTCTTCACTAGGTAAGCTTAGTGTACCCTTGTATATCTTACCAAGATAAATCTTAATGAATCTAGTTAGGGAAGTTGGTTGATTATGTAGACATGTTCCATTTTTAGGTAGTCTTAAGGATTACATAGGTAATCTTGAAGAGGTCAATCATGGACGTTATCTTCTTGATATACTTAAGTAAGTCTTTTGATAACCTTTGGAAGGGAGAATACCATAGTATATGTATGGTATTGTATTAAGTGAGAATGATTCTATCATATGTAATCTACAGGATCTCTTAAGCGTGTGTAAGGGATTGTCTGGGCGGTTGATTCACAACTCACTCAAGTGAGACTTAGGATAACCTTTGGTAGGAGGATATCATGTTCATGTGTTTGGTGTATTGTAACTGTGTTTATCTCCATTATAGGTGGTCTTAAGGATCATTTAGTTGTGCCTAGAAAGGGTGTATGGGAGGTATATCTTTGTAATACTTAAGTGAGTCTTAGGATAGCTTTTAGTGAGAAGGTTTAATACTAGAAAATGTTCACTATGGAGTTAAGAAATCACTGTAACAGTGTGAAATATTCACTGTAAAGTTACTTAGTTCACCTTAAGGTTCCTCAAAAGGTGAATAATTTCTTATATGATTTTTTTGTTTTTCTAATGTGTTATATGTTATTCCTATGATTATGATATGATGTTTTAATAAAAAAGATGCATATTTCTAATAAATGTCCATTTTCATTATTTTTATGCATTATGTCATGATTAGTTCATGTATTTGTACTAATTCAATGCTTTTATCTATCTCTAATGTCATTTATAGGTGAAGGTTCTTTTGGGGATCTAAGATAGGATTAGAAGATCTTCCAAGTAAGTTGAAGTATGTCCTCATTTAACTTGAGGGAATAGATGTGTTTTATTTACTTTAATGAAGTATTATCATAGAATTAGTACTATTTCTTTATTGTGTATGGGTAGTGTCCCAATTACTCTTGTGTTTAAGATTCGACGAAATGAGACTTAGTGTTTCCTATGAGTTTTATATGAAAGAGATTTTAAAGACATATAGAGTGTCTGTTAAAAGTTTTAATTCCGCACTACTTGAGGTTTAAATTACTTTAGCCCGAGCTTTGACTACCCATGCGAACATGGTATGGTTCCTAGAGTGAATTTTTTGGAAAGCACTATGACATATAGATTGAATGATTTTGTGAGGATGAATCCTCCTATCATTCTTTGATCTAAGGTGGGAATGGATCCCTCAGAGTTTCTAGATGAGGTGTATAAGATAGTACATACTATGGGAGTGACTTTTAGGGAGAAAGTGGAGTTGGATTCATATCAATTGAAAGATGTTTCTCAAGTGTGGTACACACAGTGGAAAGACAATAGGCCGGTTGAGTCAGGTCCTATTTAGTTGGAAGAATTTATGAAATCTTTTCGTGGAAAGTACTTTCCTCGTGAGAAGAGGGAAGTGAAGGTACAGGAGTTTATCAATCACAAGCAAGGCAATATGAGTGTTGAGGAATACACTTCAATGTTCACTATGTCTCTACCCTTTGTGCCTAAACCTAGGGATGAGATGAGTAGGTTTGTTACCGGGGTCACCGATCTAGTGAGGGTAGAATGTCATAAGGCCATGCTATATGATAATATGACCCTTGCTACACTCATGGTGTATTCTCAATAAAATACGGAGTCTAAACATGGAAGGATTTCTATAAATTTTAAAAGGAGTGCTTCAAATGATCAAGGTAAACCTAGGTTCCAGAGGAGGACTCAAACTCAAGAAGAACCTTGGAGTGCTAAGGTAAAATTTGAGAAAGGAGATGGTTCTCAAAATGGCGAACCTACATGTGCTACTTGTCGAAAGAGGAACTATGGGAAATGTCTATTCGGTAGTGGGAGTTGTTTTGGATGTTGTAAGGATGATCACAAGGTGACACATTGTCCTACCATTACGTCTAGATGAAGAGAGGCTAAGCAAGCTGCTCCTAACATTCAAAATGATGATTCTCCAAATAAGAGGTGTTTCAATGCACTCCGGACTAGGGAAGCAAAGACGGATGAGGATGTTGATTATCGTAAGACCTTGTATATCTTTAGTTGTTTTAGTTCCTTCTAAGTGGAGGAGTATGGTGAGTAGTGGAATTTTGATTGATTGTATCATCTCTTTTATTCAACTCAAGCTTGAGAATAGAAAATCATAGAAGTATGTTGCATGTGCATTGTGTTTAGGGGTCTTGTTGAAAATAAATATCATTGATTCCTTGCATTGTGATTTTGGTGAAGTTATGATTATGTGGTAAGATGTGTTTATGTAAATTTATCTTGCATATTAGCATGTTTCCATCATAAATTTCTTAAAATTGGGGAGATTGTGATACCTCAAAAAATCCCTTAAGTGATGATAGATATTAACATTGTTGTTATGAGGGTCTAAGTCCTGAATTGGTTAGTATTGTGGTATTTAGGCAGTGCCTAGAGTTTGAGGTGATTTGGAAGTGAAACGTCAAGGGACGACTAAGACGTTCGACGACTAAGTCACCTATGTGCCTATATGTGTGTTTAATGATTTAATGAGATACCTATGATGTTTATTATAGTGTTTATAGGCACTGTGTCAAGTTTCATCAAGTTTTGAGGTCAAACGTCCAAGAACGTCAATGACGTTCAAAATGTTTGTCTTGGAACGACCTTGTGCGTCTTGGCATATTTCGTAAACTTTTATGTGTTCGTTTTGGATGAAATTGATGCAGGAGATCCTTAACTTGTATAAGAACATATTTGGGTGGGAAATTTCTGGTTGTAAGTCCCCAAGGACCAACCAAGGGTCCTTGAGGAAGGACCCTCCTCAAGAGACATGACTGCCCAAAGCAATCCCTAATGACGGAGGTGGTAAACGGATCGTTAGCTAGTAAATGCCCTGTCTATGGGTGTCATGGGTCAGTACATAAGCGTGGGAGAAGGCCTATCCAAGGACCAGCCTCAGCCCCAAATCACAGACAAACAGGATGGTTCATTGGTTGGGAAATGGCCAGTCATTTTGAACCGTCTGTGAGGAATGGTTCCTGCACAGTCATTTATAAGTGAAAGGTGTGAAATGGAAATTTCATACCATATCCAAATAATATGAAGGGAGTTTACTTAGGGGTACTTTGGGTATATTAAATATGTTTATAAGCCTTAAACACTTAGAAGAATTCATTCCTCAAAATCAAAACCCAAAATCTCTTAGAAATTCTCTAAAGTCAATTGGAGCAAAAACTCAAGGAAGGTATTGAACTGGAGATTTGAGTGGTGATTCTTCATCAAAATGGTGGGTCAACATCAGTGAGGTATGGTTTTTAATTCTTTAATCTCTATACCTTAAGGAGGTTAAAAACTCAAAGATATTTCTAAAGTTTTGAAAGATGAACATGTCCAATTTTATTATCTATCAAAAGGTTCTTGCATCAAAGGTTTAAAAGCATTATATATTTATTGGATTGTTATTAATTAGATAATTTTAACTATATTAACCTATGAATCAATGTAATTGATAAACTCTAGTTTTTGACTACTTTATGGGTTACTTGATGTCGACTTAATGCTTGTGAATTCTAGGGTAGTTTTCTGTGGGCTATTGAATGATATAATAATTGTATTCAATTGATGTAATAGGTTTTCTTATATTTACAAATCTATATTGAATTGACCTATATTCATTGAGTATTGTAGTTTTTGTATTGAATTGATGTTCATGGTCATGGGTAAGAGCCTTATGGTATTGAATTGGATTATTTAGCTATGGCTTGAGGTGGTGAGAGTGGATTGTTCATACGCTGCTCTAATTATATTTATTATATGTTAATTATACTTCAATTATGTTGTGATTGGTATGGTCCACTTATGGTGTCGCTGCTATGTTCTATACTTGCAATTGTTGTGGCCTTATCGGTGTTATTATGACGATCATGGCCTTGTCAGAAAAAATACTTGAAGTATTCTGATGATTTGTGTAGTTGATTATGGGAAGTATGACCATATCTACCTACATGTTAGAAATGTGAAAGTATGTGTTATTCTATTGATGTTGTTAGTTGATCATGTTAGACTATGACTATGTCTTAGGTGAGTAGTCCTAGAGTTGATGCATGATGTTCCTACTTGACTATATGAGTCTATGATGATTATATTCAAGATGATATAGTTGAGTATAGTATGATTTAATATTATAATTGTTATTCCTATATGCTTCTAGAATGGCATGTAATATGTATTAAAGTGAAGTATGTTGTGTCTTGTCTTGATTGAATTATGTCCCTTACTTGATACATGTAAGTATGGTATTTCAATATGACATGGCTTGACTAGGTAAGCTTAGTGCACGCTTGTCATGTATGAATGAATGATATCTGAGACCTTAAATGATGTTAAGAAGGTCATGTACGTGGAACCTTAAAATTACTGGTAAGGTTATGAACATTGAATTCAAACGCCCTTCTTGTAATGAATGATGGACTTATGGTTGATTTAATGGAAAGGCATCATATCATCCTTAGGAAAGTCATGATGAGGCTTTTTTGTCGCCATTGTAAAGTAGCCCTTGAGGATGTCTTTGGTCGGGTAAATGTTATTGTGTTATGAACTTTATATGGAACCCGTTTTTATGAACCTTTAATGTTAATGTCTCTATGAGGACAAAGGCTAGCAAAGAATGAGTATGTTATGAGAAGTATCTCTATTTGAGACGGAGACTAGAGTACAATGTATCTCTACTTGAGAATGACACTAGAGTATATAAAAGCCCTTCATATTCCTTAACCATGTGCCTACATGGGTTGTGTCCTAGTTCTACCCTTGGCTAGTGAAACAACCTCATCAGAGTAGGTTAGAATTCTGGATTTCATGTTAAGCTATCATAGTCTATGTTAGTTATTGACTATTATCATCATATGGTATACCTACTAGCATTAGAGAAGTTCGATGAAGTTTAGGTGGAGGTATGGGATGCTATCTTGACATTGCACAATATGCTTTGAATGTGTAAGTGAGAGTTCCGAGGTCTTATCCAAGAACATTACTTGAATGTCCTTATGTTATGAATGAGTCTTAAATGAACTAATGAAAAAAATGACTTAGGTTAAGAAAGTATGTTACATGAATAAGTACATATCTAGAGTAGTTAAGTGTTGTCTAGTTATGGTGTGAAGGGGGAATAGCAATGGTCACTTCGTATCTTACCTAGATAACTCCTAAGAATGACTCTTGTTAGGGAAGTTTGTTGATTATGTAGAAATGATCCAATATTAGGTAGTCTTATGGATTACTTAGGTAATCTTGAGGAGGTCAATTATGACGTTATCTTCTTGATTTACTTAAGTAAGTCTTTTGATAACCTTTGGAAGGGAGAATGTCATAATATATGTATGCTATTGTATTAAGTGAGAATGTTTCTATCTTATGTAGTCAATAAGATCTCTTAAGTGTGTGTGTGAGGGATTGTATGGGCAGTTGCTTCACAACTCACTCAAGTGAGACTTAGGAACACCTTTGGTAGGAGGATCTCATGATCATGTTCTTGGTGTATTTTAAGTGTGTATATCTCATTATAGGTGGTCTTATGGTTCATTTAGGTGTCACTACAGAGGTTGTATGGGCTTTCTCTCTTTCTCTTACTTAAGTGAGTCTTAGGATAACTTTTAGTGAGAAGGTTGCAAACTAGAATCTGTTCACTGTGAAGTGAAGAACTTCACTGTAACGGTGAGAAATTGTCACTAAAAGGTTCCTTAAAATGTGAATAATTTCTTATGTGATTTCTTATGTATTTATTAGGTGTTATATGTTATTCCTATTATTATGATAGATATTTTAATAAAAAAGATGCATATTACAAATAAATGTCCGTTGTTATGATTTTTATGCATTATGCCATACATAGTACATGTAGTTGTACTTATTTCATGCTTTTATCTATCTCTAAGTTGATTCATAGGTTAATGTGCTTTTGAAGATCTAACTTGGATTAGAATATTGTTCAATCAAGTTAAAGTATGTGCTCATTTGACTCAAGGGCGTAGATGTCTTTTATTTCCTTTATCGAATTGTAATAGACTTAGTAGTACTATATTTTTGTTGTCTATGGGTCGTGTCCCAATTACTCTTGTGTCTATGATTTGAAGAAATGAGACTTAGTGTTTCCTTTGAGTATTATATGAAAGATATTTTAAAGACATATAGAATGTCTGCTAAATGTTTTAATTCTGCACTACTTTTCATATGTTTATATGTGATGAACGATATGGAAGGTCTTGTACAAGACCTCCGAGAGGTCAAGTACGCCGATTGCGCTATGAGAGTGCAATGTCTTTTAGGGTGTGGTCTCGGGTCATGAAAAGCTTGGTATCAGACATAGGTTAAGAATGTGGTCTTACAAATCAAAAAGTCTAATCAAGTCACATCTAGTAGAGTCTTGATCATCGGTGTTAGTCGCAACACATTTATGGCTACAGGCTATAGGACGATACAGTTTTCCTTCTTTTCTACTCCTATGTCGTGCCATAGAGTAAAAGTTATGAACACTATTTTCATATTTTTTTCTTCCTTGTGTTTATAGGTAGATGAATACGATGAGGACACTGGCTTGGAGAGTTAAGAAGAATTATGTGAATGAGGAGATTCCTCCTCAAATTGAGCAAGTTGAGCAAGTTCATCAAGGTGATCAAGGTGCTCATGATTCTCAATTTGATCAAGTCCCTATTGTGTGTGGAGGTAATGATAATCTGGTGGTTACCCAGACATGACCAATGGACATATTATGGAGGCTTTAACTACTTTAAACCGAGCTTTGACTACCCATGTGAAAGTGGGTATGGAGCCTAGAGTGAATGTTGTGGAAAGCACTCTGACATCTAGATTGAAAGATTTTTTGAGGATGAATCCTCCTATCTTTCGTGGCTATAAGGTGGGAGAGGATAACCAAGAGTTTCTAGATGAGGTGTATAACATACTTTATTCTATTGGAGTGACTTCTAGGGAGAAAGCGAAGTTTGATTCGTATCAAGTAAAAGATGTTGTTCAAGTGTGGTGCACACAATGGAAAGACAATAGGCCGGTTGAGTCGGGTTCTATTGAGTGGGATGAATTTAAGGAAGTTTTTCTTGGAAAGTACATTCCCCGTGACAGGATGAAAGTGAAATTAGAGGAGTTTATAAATCTCAACCAAGGCAATATGAGTGTTGAGGAATACTCTTTGAAGTTCAGTATGTTGTCTAAATTTTATCCAACCCTTGTGTCTAACCATAGGGATGCGATGAGTAGGTTTGTGACCGGGGTCGCCGATCTAGTGAGGGAAGCCATGCTATATGATGATATAACCCTAGCTAGACTCATTGTGTATACTCAATGAATTGAGGAGTCTAAACTTGGAAGGAATTCTAGAAACTTGAAAATGAGTGGTTAAAGTGATCAAAGTCAACCTAGTTTCAAGAGGAGGGCTCAAACTCAAAAAAAACCTAGGAGTGATAAGGTGAAATTTGAGAAATGAGGCGTTTCTCAAAATGGCAAACCTACATGCGCTACTTGTGGAAAGAGGCACTATGGGGAATGTCTATTAGCTACCGGGAGTTGCTTTGAATGTGGTGAGGATGATAACAAGGTGATAGATTGTCCTACCATTGAGGCTAGAGGAACAGAGGCTAAGCAAGTTGCTCTTAATGTTCCAACGGATGATGCTCCAAATAAGAGGCGTTTCTAGTCACTCCGAACTCGAGGAGCAAAGCCGGATGAGGATGATGATGATGGTAAGTCCTTGTACCTCTTTAGTGGTATGAGTTCATTCTAAGTGGGGGAGTATGGTGAATAATGGATTTTTGGTTGATTGTGTCATCTCTTCTATTCAACTCATGCTTGAGAATAGAAAGTCCTCGAAGCATATTGCATGTGCATTGTGTTTAGGGGTTTTGTTGAAATTAAATTTAATTGATTCCTTAAATTGTGCATTTCATGAAGTTATGATTAGGTTGTAAGATGTGTTTGTGTGAATTTATCTTTCATATTAGCATGTTTCCATCATAATTTGCCAAAAAGTTCAATTTCTGGAAAAAATTGCATAGTTCACTGTAATGAACTACCTGCTCACTATGAGATTTTTCAAAATTTGACTAATTTATTCTTTGCTTGAAAGATGTTGTAATATTTTTAGAACTGATGTACATGAGCATGATATTGAATATAAAATGAGTTTTTGCTTTTTCGAATGAAGGATGTGAGTTTTATGGCATGATGAGTTGTTGAATTTAATCTAGTTTCTTGTTGGGTTGTGATACTCTTATTATTTGAAATTAATGTTTGTTTTAGATGTTCGTTTTGTATAAGATGTTATATGGTATGGTAATGAGTTGTAAGTACAATCTATATTATTCGAAGTGTTCGGAGAGTGGCAAGTATTATTCGGGGACGAATGTTCTCCAAGTGGGGGAGATTGTTGTCATATCCGCGTTTATCCCCCTAGATGTAATCGGCGTCGTCATACTTTTCAAGGACTAAGACTAGCCTCTTAGTCTCATGTCATCACATTCATAGGTTAAAAAATGCAGAAAAATTTAAAACTTTCTTTATCATTACTTGGAGGTTTACATAGACCTCTACATACACATAACATGTATCTATATCGAGTATACATAAACCCTACGTATAGGAAGGTTACATAGACTTATACTTTTAGTGCACATACATATACATAAATTATATAAATAATCTCAACGGTTGTCTCATCTCATACCATCTAAACGAATATCACAATATCGGCATAGCCCTTACATCAATCCAACAAGACCACATATAGGTCATAAAAAAGTATAGTACTCAATTGAAGAGTAAAGAAATGAAAGAGTCATTAAGCTCATAACAAGTCCGTAAGCTAGATGATGGCATTGCTCTCGAAAGTTGAGGACCTACCCCACTTGGTTGAAAGGAAAAATCCAAGCCTTCGACAATTTCTCCTTCAAAACTCTTCAACGACCGGAACCTAAAATGTTTGGGAAAAGGGAACAAAATGGGGTTAGTCTCCAAATGTACTAAATATGAGATCTTATGCACATACACAAGAAAAACATGCTAAAAAGGAGTTTTTATTAAATCATGCCAAATTACCCCTTTTAGGGGCCCAATGCAAAGTCAAGTAAGACATATCAACCAACCAAACATTCTTACTATCTCAACAAGTAATACTTATGCCCACATACTTGAAAATATGATTTACAACAACCCTAACATCAAGGAATAATATCACAAGAATGAATAAGAGTGAAACATATCATAATATGCAAGACAACAACTCAGAAGTCTTACCAAGTCAACAAGTGCAATGACCAAGTAAAGTGCCATAACCTTACTCAATCAAGTATCCCCAATAATTAAATATGACCAATGTCCAACTTTACATGTCATGGCATTTAGGTTTACATTTCATCATATATTAACATTACAACCGAAGGCATATTCATAAATGAACTTATCAATATATAGTTTCAACAATGTGCCATAGTCATCATATATACATCATATATTATCATATCATAAACATATATAAGAAACTCTTTCTAAGAATCCCCTCAAGTCTAACTAGTGCAATGTTTAGGTAGAGTCCCATACCCCTACCTAGACTAAGCTAGACCCGTTAGGTTATCCATGTTAGATTTCAAGTCCTTTAATTCATTCTACGTTTTTTAGAACATCTTTCCCTAACCCACATAGACAAGATAAGATAGTGTGGAATCTGGTGTCATAAAACCCTACATTGAAAGAAGGCGGACTACTTGTCAAGGTAGTACCAAAACATGAAACATAGAAACTATGTGGATCCACTACCTAGTAATTGTGTGGGGGTAACATAGCTCAAGAACAAGGAGATAAGTTTGGACCCTTTTATTGTGCCATGCATTATAGTCTCCAATCTCAAGAGTAAAGTAAAGTTCCTACCTTCCTTATGTGGGAAAGGAGACTCCTCAGTCTAGTTCACTCGGTGATAAGCTATAGTCCTTTTTTGACATATCTTTAAGCCTTTAATTATCAATCATAGTTTAATTTAGACCATAGGGTCGACCCCTTGTATAATCATCATCATCAATAGCTCAATAATAAATGTATGAGTGTAAGTCTTTTTCACAACAATTCATATAAGTGAGGTTAACACATTGGCACATTGATAGTTTCCACCATCACAACATAGTCAAGTCATTTCAATTCAACATCATACATCCCTATAATCCTAGTGTAAGGCATACTCCAATGTAATATCATGACTTAACAACAATTAATCACAATTGGAAGTAAAGATAGAGATTTTAAGACTTACTAAGTCTTCTTCATAGTCTATCATCAATGGCTTACGATCACATAATGATAACCAATAAGATAAAAAGACCAACTGAATCTCTATAACACAATTCAACACTAGATCACAACTTGAGACAAGATACAAATGCTAATTTCACATTATCATTCATAACCTAAATCACATCTCAAGAACTAGCATGATAGGCCTACAATTCCTCTTAATTTAATCAAAATAATACCATAGGATAGTAATCAAATCAACAACCAACTCAATTGAGTGATAACAATAAAGTATAGATCAAGGTCACTACCTAGGGTTAGGGATGGAGGATCATATTCTTCAATTTAGACAAATCCATCAACAATTTACATAAACAAGTTGAAATAAATGTTAATCTACTCAATATAACCCAAAGAAAATATTAATAACTCAATTCATAACTTCAATTTTGTAATTGGATGAAACCCATTAGGAAACTCAACTTTTGAAATCTATTTTGAAGGAACCCTTTGAGAAAAGATTCTTAAAGGTTAATAGAACCCATACCATAAAGTTTGGAAACAATTTGATGGTGAATTCGTCCCTTTACAGCCCCCAAACCCTGATCCTTGCTAATCTTCAATGGTGAATTCAAGTAGAGAGAGAAATAAGAGATAAGGAAGAGAGTTCATTTGTGAGTTGTCGTTAGGTTATAAGGGTTGATGGTATTTATAGTGGGACTTAATCAACTTAATTACTCTAACTTTAATCCCCAACTAACCCCTACACCACCTAATTAATTAAATAATCTAAATAAAAAACATGCAGCAACTTAGGACCCTCACAGACGAGAGCCCGCTTATGGGCTATCTGTGAGTCGACGGACATCCCCCCCTCCATCATGCACTCCGTTGTCTTGGTCAGGGACTGTGCCGGCTAGGGTATTCCTCCAATTGTCTAAGTGTGTGACGACGGTGGCATCGTCGATCTACACACGTACAGTAGCATGCGCCTTTGCACTCTGTCGATGAGTTCAGAGGCTGTGCGGGTGAAGGGGCCTACTCCACCAGCCTATGTGTGTGACAACGGTGGCATCGACGCCCCGTCGATCGACACATGGTTTGTCTTCTATCGCGTCTATGTGCATGCCAGGCAGTGTTGCATCAAACAAAAAGGGTCCTCATCAAGGTCACTTGGTTGGTCCTTGAGGAGTCGTACACATATGTCTCAACCATGAAAGAACTCAAACACCTATTATCAACCTTTCCACCATTTTTCGTACATTTTCAACTCTGAAAAGTTAGTCAAATAGGATAGAGCACACTAACATCCCTTTGAACCAACTTCACGGACACTAAAAATGTACTTATATACATACTTAGACCTTATGACACCTATGTTAGTCTTTACAATGCGTCTTGGATTTTCATGGTGTTACAATTGTAATACCTTGAAATGACTTAGGTGAAGATAGAGCCTAACATGGTTGTTATGAAGGTCGAAGGTCCTAAATTGGTTTATATTGTGGTATTGAGGCAGTGTCTAGAGTTTGAGGTTATTTGGAAGTGAAAATTCAAGGGACGACTAAGACATTCGACGTCTAAGTAACCTATGTGACTCATGTTTGGTTATGTACCTAAATATGTGTTTCATCAGTTAATAAGGTACTTATATGGGTTATTCTAGTGTAAATAGGCATTGTGTCAAGTTTCATGAAGTTTTGAGGTCAAACGTCCACGACGTAAGAAAGGTTTACCTTGAAACAACCTTGTGTGCCTTGGCATGTTTCGTCATGTTTTATGTGTTGTTTTTTATGAAATTGATGTGGTAGGTCCTAAACTTGTATATGAACTTAATCGGGTTTCAAAACGGGAAAGTGAAATTCCCCAACGACCAACCAAGGGTCCAATTCGATTAATCCTAGGTTATTTAGTTATTTAGGTTTGTAGGATAGATTCTAGAATTTGTAGGGAGGTTAGGCCCCACATAGAGTGATCCCTTGTGCAAGTTTTCCCCCTAACTACCCTAACTAAATTTGGGAATGCTTAATTATTGTCCCAATGATCCTCACTATGTCCTTGGGCACTGCTTAATCTACATCATCATTTTAAATGGTTATGTGCTAGGGTGAAAGGCTTGACACTTGGGTGCCTAGTAGTTCATGTGATTTGTATAGAGTTGACTTTTGAAAGTTACTTTGTCATACTTAAATGCTTCTCTTTTGTAAATAACTGATTAACACTTATTTGGATGATACATATCTTTCAAGCATGTATGAAGCTTCATATTTGAAATTGAGGAATTTCCTTCTCAATCTCACTTAACTTAATGCACATCACAAGTCATGCAACTCGGAAAACATGCCTATACTACACAAACACAGCAACATAAAATACAACATAACTTCGTTTTAACTCACATAGTGCTATTATAAGACATACGATTAGGGACTTACAACATCAAATCCACTAAAGCACTTAAACTTAGAGTTTCTTAACATAAACCAGACTTAGGAAGATTATATCTAAACTATTAGATAACATCTTATTGGCCTTAATATTTGAACCTAATGATGCCCAACTTAATTTCAAAGGGACTTGCCACTATGTCATTTACTTCTCTACATATTCCTTCAGCCTTAACACTATCTCCTATGGGATAACTAACTAGAAACGGTTCATGTAAGATCTCAGGAAGTTAGTCAAATTAATTATACATAAAAGGAGTTACAATAGACAAGGCAAATGCTGGATCTAATAATGCATAAATAGGAAAGGAGAAGACAAGCAAGTTACCATTATCCACATCCGTGAACTTCTCTTGTTCCTCTCTTCCATTCAACACATAGAAACGGTTTCTCATGGGGAATTTGGCTAAAGCATATGGATTAAGCCAAGGCTGAGCGTCTGCCTTGGCCTGTTGGAATCGAACCACACCCTTATCATTTTAACTCAACTCATTTTGAAACTGAAGCCTTACTACCCTGTTTCAATAGTTTATTATAGTATAACACTTATAAAGCAAATCCATGTCTAAGCCATATTCTTGAGTTGGTATGCAGTCAACCTATCCTTCTCCTCCTCATCGTTACTCATACCAGGCTTTTACACTTTACCATGCATTCACCTCCATGTAAACAACAACACTCACCACACATCTTTCAGCCACGTTGGGCATTTCTATTAGGACCCCTTCCTTGGAAGGCTAGATATGGAGCCTGGCGCCTTACACCACTTGGCCATCCTAATTATTGTGTGTATTCTTCTACGCATTCACACAATAAGGAAGTTAGATATTTATAGTGACACAAAGTTTCAAATCTCTAAATAACACGATAAAAAGTACAAGAAGGGAGAATTTCCTATCATCGCGTAGTCTCTAAGTCATGATTGTGGCGCGCTTCACAACCATAAGCTAGAAACTACATAACGTGGTTTTGTTGAGCTTTAGTTCCTAGTCTTTGGAACTATAATCAACCCTTTAGGACCATCCTAGGTTAAGTACTAGGATGTTTCTTGAATTATACTAGGTTAGTGTAAGGATTTCGTTTTGATCATTTTAAAACAATTAATTAAAATATAAATTTAACTAATGAGGTGACCTAAGGTAATTAATAAAGTACCCTTAAGTCGTTAGGACCATAAGAAATCCTTTGAACCATCCTAGGTTAGATACTAGGTTGTCTCTTTCTTGTCTTAACCAAAATCTGAAAAAATTCCTTTTTATTTTCGGTTTTAGCACTTTTAAATTGATTAATTAATTTGATAAATTAATTAATTAGGTAACATATGGGAATTACAAACGTACCACAATGTTTTTAGGACCATAACTAACCTTTTGGATCATCCTAGGTTAGGTACTAGGTTGTCTCTTTAACTAGTACTAGGTTAGTGTCAACCCGGTTTTGATCTTAGGTTGTCGGGTGCACTAATGGGTCCAATGCGGTTAGTCCTAGGTTATTTACATACTTAGGGAAGTAGGTTAGCGTCAAGAATTTGTAGGGAGGTTAGTCCCCACATGGAGTGGTCAGTTGTGCACGTTTTCCCCCCTTCACAACCTTAACCAAATTTGGTTAGGGTGGTCCCCTCCTTTAGCAGCTTCTTCACATATCTTGCACATGGGTTTAATGCACATTCGTAACAAACTATTATTTATGGTTCATTTTTAAATGTTTAATTATTGTCCAAAGGGTCCTCACTATGTCCTTGGGCACTGCTTAATCTACATGATCATTTTAAATGATTATGTGCTACGGTGCTAGGCTTGACACTTGGATGCCTAGTAATTCATGTGATTTGTATAGACGACTTTTTAATTAGCTTAGGGTCTTCATTTCAGGTACATTCATTACACAAACTCATGAATACTTGAAAATTTTTCTAACATTCTATAATCCAACATTTTTAACTATGCCCATAATTTTCTAATATGCCCAATATTTTGAAATATTTGGCATTGGGATGCCTATTTACCCGTGATACACATTCTTATGAACCTATTGGGCTTCTAATTAGACAAATGATTTTCCGGAATGTTACATTATCCCCCCTTAGGAACATTCCTCCCCATATTACACTTACACATCATTTAAACAAAGAGGTGTCTTTCGAAATTTACTTTGTCATACTTAAATGTTTCTCTTTTGTGAATATCTGCTTCACACTTATTTGGATAATGCATATCTTTCAAGCTTGCTGAAGCTTCATATTTGAGATTGAGGAATTTCTTTGTCAATCACACTTAACTTAATGCACATCACAAATCATGCAACACAGAAAAAATGCCTATGCTACACAAAAACAGCAACATAAAATGCAACATAGCTTCGTTTTAACTCACATATTGCTATTATAAGACATACGATTAGGGACTTACCATATGAAATCCACTGAAGCACTTAAACTTAGAGTTTCTTAACCTAAACCAAACTTAGGAAGAGTGTATCTAACCTCTTAGATAACATCTTATTGGCCTTAAGATTTAAACCTAATGACGCCCAACTTAATTTAAAAGGGACTTGCCACTATGCCATCTACTTCTCTACATACCCCTTCAGCCTTAACATTGTCTTCTATAGGAGTACTAACTAGAAACGATTCATGTAAGATATATGGAAGTAAGTCAAATTGATTAGCCAAAAGAGTAGTTACCATAGACAAGGTAGATCCTGGATCTAACAATGCATAAAAAGGAAAGGAGAAGACAAGAAAGTTATCGTTATCCACATCCGTGGACTTCTCTTGTTCCTCTCATCCTTTCAACGCGTAGAACCGGTTTTTCTTGAGGGGTTCGGCTACAACATAAGGACTTTGTCGAGGCTAAGAATCTGCCTTGGCCTGTTTGATTCGAACCAGACCCTTCTCATTCTAACCAAACTCAATTTGAAACTGAAGCCTTTCTACCTTGTTTCTATAGTCTATTATAGCATAACACTTATGAAGCAAATCCATGTCTACGCCATATCCTTGGAAGGCCAGATATGGATCCTTGCGCCTTACACAACTTGTCCATCCTAATTATTGTGTGTATTCTTCTACACATTCACACAATAAGGAAGTTAGATACTTATAGTGACACTAAGTTTCAAAACTCTAAATAGCACGATAAAAAGTAGAAGAAGCGAGAATTTCCTATCATCGCGTAGTCCTTAAGTCATGATTGTGGCGCGCTTCACAACCATAAGCTAGAAACTACATAATGTGGTTTTGTTGAGCTTTAGTTCCTAGGTACTTTAACCTTCATACTCTGATAAAGTTTATCACGACCCTGATTCTAGAATCCAAATTGCAACCGGTGTCGTTGACCTCTCAGAGGTCGCAGACAATCCTCTTCTTGCATTCATCATATTCATATGGTTAATTTTAGCGGAAAATTTAAAACTTTTTTAACGTATGAAGTATACATAGACTTCATATATTGATTTCATGAATTCATCATATACTAAGCTCAACATAAATGTAACAACCATCTATCATAAGAATCAATTTGAAACAGAATCAGAATATATCATAAATATGTTTGCCAAACACGGTCTTATTAAAAAACCTTCGAAATGGAAGTACGAAAAAAATGCTAGGGAAAACATCCACTAGCTTTGTCTAAAACTAAGGCTAGACTAAAACTGTAGCATCCTCTAAATCAAGAGGACCTACCAAATGGTCTGGAAAAATGCTGATGTCCAAACCATTGCAAGAGTCGTCAATCTATCCCTTAACCTACACATATAAAATAGTAAATAGTAGGGGTTAGTACACCACTTGTACCAAGTATGTAAGCATGCACGCATACACATAAGGCTAAGCATGATTAAAGAAAGTTCTTCCTAAACAACATGATGTTCTTGAAAGCCTAGTGATTAAACTTTCCTAAATCGTTAGTTGTGAATTGTGGTATGAATATGATATATTGTTGTGCATTCAAGGTACACAACTCATTTTCTATATGATTATAAAATATAAGTATCAACAATATAATTTTAGAACAAGTCAGGCGAAGATTTGAGATTTTTGATCCTCTTAGGCCGAGAGTTCCTCTTTGTACACTTAGATTATTTTAAGTCTATTTCTTGTTGTTGTTGTGTAGTTCAATAATTATTTTGGTCCTATGTTTTAGTTACAAGTGCAATGATTCATTTTAGTCCCATACCCGCAATGAATCGATGTAAGTAATCCAATGACGAAGGAATGACTTCCCTACCTTATAGTGAGTCATTCTTTACACTATATATTTATTACCTTTCATAAGCAATCTCTATTGATTATGCCATTGATTTCATTACTTTCATGTTTTATATATTATACATTTCATATAAAAGAGACTTTGGAATCGTTGATGTAGCATAAGACATCTAAAGTGAGGGCCCAACATATGGACCTCAACCTGAGGTCCTTCTTTAGCAAACACAGAGTCTGCTTCATTCCTTCATTCGTACTTCACATTATTCGTTTCATTCATTTGTAGGCTGATGTAAACACCATCTATACCTAGGATTAAGTTTAAGACTCTCATCGGGATCATGAAATGCAATGACCAAGAATGACCTAATGTCATTACTTGAATCTGATTTCACCTCCTGATTGTCTTATACAAATACCTTCGGTGTCGTTCGTTTCATTATCTTTCACACTTTGAGGATAGCCTCATTCTTTCTTTGGGAACTCTAACCTTAAGGGACATAGATCATGTGAGCATCATGAAATCCAGTGTCTGCCCCACACCGAAAAGTGGTGGAATCACCGGCCAAAGTGACCCGAACATGCTAGTGTATATAGGGAGTCGAACACTGCTAGATCCCTATATTGCAGTATAGGTTCAAATAATAGGAGATATAAGGATACCCATACCCGGCATGCCGGACAGTCTCATCTCATGAGTGTAACGTGAACCTCCGCCTTTCCCGAAGGAAGGCATCACCGCTCATACCTAGCATATCGGTGCTCGGTATAAAATTCCATTACATTCAACTCATACATCATGGAAGCTTTCTTCTAGCATGTGTTAGCCATAGATCATTAGATGATTTCTCATCTCTTCTTTACGTAGTAAGTGTCAACTGTCCTTGCACTTACATATAGAATCTGATTGAGATTTATTTAATCTTTTGATGATTTGTCATCCTTACATTACATTGATGAAATGTGAATTGTCCTTACATATCATCCTTACTTTACATTGATGAATGTGAATTGTACTTACATATCAACCTTAGGTGTTAATGAGACAGGTCTCACACATTCTAACACCTTCATACGTGAGTATTCTTTTAACATAGTACCTGAGTTGTAAGTGAGTCTTGTCTCACTTCCTTTAACACCCCATTCTAGTCACTTAATTCATACCCCATTAATTATGTTAAAACTCACGTTACTTACTTACATTAGTTTAGTATATTCATATCATCATTTATGGAAGATGAGCACTTCATTCAATGAGTTTAATGAGTTCATATGTAATTCGTTTAGAGAATATTGGGAGTTGTCCCACTAAATGGCATGTCCTTAGTTATGGATTCATTGAATTATTTTAGATGTGCTTATTCGTTTGGTATTCCAACATGTTAGTCATATAAGATACTATAGGGTATGTTACGACTTGTCCTATTGATTTACATACCCTTAGTATAATTCATTTTGTTCTGTTGGTCATGCTTAATTTGACATTTCATTATGTTGGGCACATAAGAATGGTGTAAATTTAGTATTGGGATAGAAAATTTGGAAATGACTTCGTAGCCAATTTATTGGCGCAAGCCAAACATTCATTCAAAAATACTTTCATGAGATTCTCATTAGCCAATTTTTCCATCATTATTTAAAAGAAATAATGTAAGCCAATTACATTCAACTTTTGTGCAAGGCATTTTTTGCCACTTTACTTGCATAACCCAAACATTCATTCAAATAGTGATTTCATGGAGATCTGTTTAGCTAGCCTTATAAAACATAACTTTAGGCATAACGCTTTTAAACATCTTGAATAGAATAATATTAGAATTTGATTAATATATCAACATTATAACATCATATTAACAGCATGTATACCCAAAAGACCGTAACATCTTCATAAATAACATTTTCGGACATATTTGTAACATAGTATCATTCTTTTAATTCACATAATAACACTTAGCATCAAATGAGTCCAATTAATAGGTTCATTCAATCATTATTTAATCAAAAACCATACACATTAAGACCATCCAGCACCACATACAAACAACATTATTTCTAACCTATTCAACATTGAAATCGTAACAAGGATACGAGGGAAAGGAGTTCGACAAGAACGACGTGAACCAACCCTAGTTTTCAAGATCTTTGAATGATTCGAAAGAAATTTATCTTGGAGAAAGAAGTGCAGGAGAGAAACCCATACCTTATGTATAACTTAATCTATGGATACCACCTTGAAACAAACATTTAAGAAACCTTGAAATCGCCCGGGAGAAATCGAAAAATTTTCTGCATGTTTCATGCGTTCATTGCTTACTATTTTTCCGTCACCTTTAATTTGAGTTTGAACGTGATTTTAAGGTTGAATAACTTATATTTAATTATAACACTTAGGTTTAATAATTTAATTTAATAAACTAATTAACCAACTACCAAAATGCCCCTCTTAAGTTGACTAAAGATAGGTGAACATAACACTTAGTCAAATCTGGAAATTGGTGTTGACTATGGTTTTAGTCAACATTTTTAATTTATATTAATTAATTAAATCATTAATTTAATGAATTTAGGTACCTAGGGTAAGTACTAAAGTACCCCTAAGTCATTGGAAATATAATCAACCCTTTAGGACCATCCTAGGTTAAGTACTAGGATGTTTTGATCATTTAAACCAGTTAATCAAATTGCTAATTTAATTAATTTGGTGACCTAAGGATATTACTAAAGTACCCTTAAGTCGTTAGGACCATAACCAATCCTTTGATCATCGTACGTTAGGTACTAGGTTTTCTCTTTCTTGTTTTAACCGAAATCTGAAAAATTTCCTTTTTTATTTTAGGTTTTAGACCTTTTAAATTAATTAATTCAGTAACCTATGGGAATTAATAAAGTACCCCTATGTTTTTAGGATCATAACTAACTTTTTGGACCATCCTAGGTTAGATACTAGGTTGTCTCTTTAACTATAGGTTACGGTCAACCCGATTTTGGTCCTAGGTTGTCAGGTGCACTAATGGGTCCACTTCGGTTAGTCCTACGTTATTAAGTTATTTTGGGCAGTAGGTTAGAGTATTTAATTTGTAGGGAGTTTAGCCCCCACATGAAGTGGTCCCTTGTGCATGTTTTCCCCCCTAACTACCCTAACCGAATTCAGTTAGGGTGGCCCCCTCCTTTGGCAGCTTCTTCACATGTCTTGCACATGGGTTTGTCGCACATTCCTAGCAAATTATTTTTTATGGTTCATTTGTAAATGTTTAATTATTTTCCCAAGGATCCTCACTATGTCCTTGGGCACTACTTAATCTACATGATCATTTTGAATGGTTATGTGCTATGGTGCTAGGCTTGAAATTTGTATAGACGACATTTTAATTAGCTTAGGGTCTTCATTTCAGGTAAATTCATTACACAAACTCATAGATACTTGAAAAGTTGTCTAACATTCTCTAAGACAACATTTTATACTATGACCATAATTTTTTAATATTCCCAATATTTCTAAATATTGGGCATTGGGATGCCTATTTACCAGTGATACACATTCTTAAGAACCTATTGGGCTTTTCGTTTAACTTATGATTTTTTGGAATGTTGCAAGATACATTTACGAATGGTATGTAATTATGAGAGGTTTTGACTTTGAAAGCTTAGTGACCCATGTCATGTATGAATGAATGATATGTGAGACCTTAAATGATGTTAAGAAGGTCATGTACGTGGAACCTTAAAACTAGTGGTAAGGTTATGAACATTGAAGTCGAAAGCCGTAATGGTATCCTTCTAGTAATGAATGATGGACTAAGGGTTTATTGGCTGGAACGGCATCATATCATCCTTAGAAAATTCATGATGAGCCATCTTTGTCGCCATTATAAGATAGCCTTAGAGGACCTCTTTGGTAGGATAAATATGAATGGGTTATGACCTTGATATGGACTCCATTTGTATAAACCTTTAATGTAAATGGCTCTATGAAAACAAAGGCTAGCATCGAGTAAGTATGTTATGGGAAGTATCTCTACTTTAGACGGATACTAGAGTTCAGTGTATCTCTACTTGAGAATGTGACAAGAGTACATAAAATCCTTTCATCTTCCTTAACCATGTGCCAATATGGAATGGGTCCTGCTTGTACCCTTGGCAAGAAGAACACCCTTATCGGAGTAGGTTAGATTGCAGGATTCCATTTGTATCGATCATTGTGTATGTTTTTTATTGCCTATTCTCATCAATATGGGATACCTATTAGCATTAGAGAAGTTCTATGAAGTTTAAGTGGTGGTATGAGACGCTATCTAGACATCACACAATAGGCTTTTAAAATTGTAGTGAGGGTCCCAAGGTCTTGTCCAAGACCATTACTTGACTGTCCTTATGTGATGAATGAGTCTTAAATTAAATAATGAATGTAATAACTTAAGTTAATAAAGCATGTCAAATGAATAAGCAATTATCTAGAGTAGTTAAGGGTTTCTAGTTAAGGTGTGAAGGGGGCATAGGAATGGTTAGTTCATATCTTACCTAGATAAGTCTTAATAATGACTCTAGTTAGAGAAGTTGGTTGATTATTTAGACATGATCCAATCTTAAGTAGTCTTAAGGATTACTTAGGTAATCTTGAAGAGTTCATCATGAACGCTATCTTCTTGATTTAATTAAGTATTTCAATAACCCTTGGAGGGGAGAATGTTATAATATGTGCATGCTATTGTATTGAGTGAGAATGATTCTTTATTATGTAGTATACAGGATCTCTTTAGTTTGTCTTAGGGATTGTATTTGTGGTCCCTTCACAACTCACTCAAGTGAGACTTAGAATCACCTTTTGTAGGAGGATATCATGTTTATGTGCTTGGTGTATTGTGTGTGTATATCTCATAGGTTTCTTAAAATGTGAATAATTTTTTATGTGATTTAATGTGTGTTTGTAAGGTGTTATATGTTATTCCTATGATTATTTAATGATGTCTTAATAAAAAAAGATGCACATTTCGAATAAATGTCCGTTTTTATGATTGTTTTGTATTATGTCATACTTAGTACATGTGGTTGTACTAATTCCATGATTTTATCTATCTCTAAAGTGAGTCATAGGTGAATGTTTTTTGGGAGAGCTAAACATGGATTAGAAGACAGTTCAAGCAAGTTGAAGTATGTCCTCATTTTACTCGAGGGCACAAATGTCTTTTATTTCCTTTATCGAACTACTGTAATAGACTTAGTAGTACTTTATTTCTATTGTGTGTGGTCCGTGTCCCAAATCTTGTGTCTAAGATTTGATGAAATTAGACTTAGTATTTCCTATGAGTTTTATATAAAAGAGATTTTAAAGACTTACATAATGTTTGTGAAAAGTTTTGTTTCCACACTACTTTTCATATGTTTATATGTGATTAATGATACAGAAGGGCTTGTACAAGACCTCCTAGAGTTCAAGTATGCTGGTGAGCTCCGAGAGTCCCATATCTTGTAGGGTGTGGTCTCGGGTCGTGAAAAAACTCTTGAAGTTGTGTTGGACTATTTCTTTGCTAAAGCGTTGAGGTTTCTGTATAAACTTGTACTTGTACTATTTTTACCTTCTGGTATTTCTAAAATATTATCTTGGTACCTTGGTTACTGTCACATCTAGGGAGCACCCCCTAGAAGTAACGTGGAGTACTTGACCTCTTGGAGGTCTTATACAAGCGAATATTATCATTCATCGTATTGTCATAGTAAATTTAGCGGAAAATATAAAACTTTTCATAGCACCTCATATGCTAGAAACTTCACTTCATATATGTATACAATATAAGTCATAATATATATTTAGACCCATCTCTTTTACATCTTAGATTCAGCAACATTAGAATACTTTAGGGACACAACCCTTAGAACATAAGACATAAATATAGAACATTTAATAAACATTACAGTAAGACGTGAGTAGGGAATCCTTGGAACACAAGGACCCCTTTCCTTGAGCGTTAGAATCATCTATAAAGATCCTCAATCATATACATACTTTTTAAGCATCCATAACCTACACTTTGTGTAAAAATTAGAGAAGAATGGTATTAGCATAGGATCGCACTAAGTATGAGAACAATGCAAAAACATGCAATTAAAAGGGACATTTTCTTTAAATCATACTTCATGCCTTTTTGAGTTAATCTTCACAAAACCTTTAGACAATTGCATTTATATCATTCACATAGTTCATATAGACATATTCAAAGTCCAAACAACATACATGATCACATATAGAATTTATGACATTTTCGAGTCATATTACAGTGAGCTAATTTTCCCTTAACAGTGAACTATATTCTCTTTTATTCATTTACTTCCTAAGTAACCTTTTAGTGATACTTTGTGAAGTGCATCACATTAAGGTCACAAAGAAAGCATACATAAAACCTACACAAGCCAACACATATCATTATATAAGCATAATAGATGATAGACACGTTTAAGTCAAAACCTTAGGAACATCGGAGTAAGCTACACCAATTCAGGCACATGACGACTTTACTACACATACATCATTATTAGACCTTGTTCATGACCCAATCTTAGCATAATATTGAAATGAACATATGAAGCCCCATAACTCCATACATTCTTAGTAAACCCTTTGTGAGATCACAGACCATAATACTTCATACATCAACATAATACATAAGGACAACTCCATTCAAATCAACAATCATCATCCTATAGTCATTAAGACTCACATAGTGCATATAAGAAAAACACCACATCACATAGACTCATACCATTCATGTCTTCGTGACAAATAGACAAATACTACCATGCCATGCATAAAGACATACTCATAAACATACACATTAGGTCACCTTCCTAGGTATTCCTAAGGAGCTACTTGTGCAATGTGTAGATGGGTTAATTAATTCCATTTATCCTAAGTAACCTCCCTCAAGTCCTCCTAGTTAGAATCCTATTCATTTACTTACATTGTCCATTTTAATTTAGGGAAACTATAGCCTTAACTGACACTAACTAAACATGGAATTCGGTGTTGTATAGCTTTAATCAATAGAAGGTGTTCCTACATAGACAAAGTAGAACATTAACATGCATCCTAGCATCCTAAGTGAATTCACTTTGCTAGATCCTACGTGGCAAGCATTATTTATGGAACTAAGAGATAGGTATGATCCCTCTATATGCCACTTGGCAAATGGGGCCTCCTTTAATGAGAAAACATGGGTGAACCTTTCTCAAAGGGAAGTCATCACCTCATGTGGATCCATAGGTGAATATTCCTCTAAGGGAATTCAACACTCTATAGATAACAAATGGTGAATCTTCCCCCAACGGAAGTCAACACCTCTCATTGTCAAGTTCACTCGAGGCTAAGCTAAGTTCCCTTTATTGAAAATCCTTTATTACATTTATTCATAAAACATAGGCTTAGGATATTTGTTTCTCATATGCTTATCGAATATTAAAGAACCTCCCTAGTTTTAGAGTATTCTTTGGCACACCTTTCAAGGCCCCTATATTATCTAGATCATCATTCATGTTTGTGGGTGTATTCATATGTGATCAAACCATTCACATAACACATAATGTCACACATGTTAATATATCAATGTATAAGTCTATATATGTACCTATATGAGAAATCCATTCATATCAACACTGCAAGACACTATGCACCTTCATACTTAATCGTATCATATACTTAACATCATAGCATATAAGTCATATTCATAACATGTTCATTCAAATCCTATAGGTGTCCTTAAAAGACCAACCTAGGAACTATCCCATCAAGGTGCACATATGCAATCCATAGTCAAAGTCCCATACCCTTTCCTATGCTAGTACATCTATCAAGTCATCCTAATGAATGATACATCACACAATATCAGTGAATGGTTAGCATAGCATAATACTCATTTATTTGAGACTTACAACCTTCTTATAGTAAGCTTTAGTATTTATGTACTTATCTTAGCTTTACATCACATATAGAATTATAACACCTCATCATATGCAGCAAGTACATATAATCTTAACATATCCATTTACATGCTCATCTCAAAAGTAACATCATCTAGATTCACAACTAGAGAAGAAGACTAGGCACAAGTTACACATAAGTAGATTATCATAACAACACCTTCATATAATCATCAATTTTACTATAAGTCCATGATAAACACATATAAAATGAAAATAAAGTAAACACCGCCACAAAAAGTGGAACATACCACACAATGCCATACAAGGTTTCACCAACTACATTAATTTAGAAAAGTAGAGGGATGAGTCATTCTTACCAATTTCTCATCCTTTGATCATGATTGATCAATACACCTTGTTTATCAACAATTCATATATAGGGAAGTATCTAAATGTAGTTTTAGCATAGAAGAAACCATGTAAAAGCTGCTACAAGATCATGATACAATTAGTGCAAAAATTACCATTGTTCAAAAAAATAGATAGGCATATATAATCAATATATTTCCCTAGTCTTGTTTATCAATCAAGATCAACTAACAATGTAAACATATGGAAGTACCCCAAGAAATCATAACCTAAACAATATCCTACTACAATTGCCAACAAAGTCAAATTCACTGTAATTATGCTTTATATTAGGAATTCATGGAGGATAAGTTTACATTGGTTAATCCTATTCAAACTATCATGCATTGATCCACATTAGATCAATTACGTACAATTCATAATAACAATACATTGTAGGCAGTATCTAAGGACCATTAACCCTGATCGAATCACATAACAACCACCCTAACGTCAAGATCACAAGTCACAATTTCATAAAATAGAAAAACCTAGTTCAATTCATATTAGATTTCTTTACTTTGATCATACAAGATTCATATTCATAATTCAAACATTATTTTTTCCTAAAACAGTAGATATAAACAACTTAAAATGATCGAAATCATTTTTTATACAATTAAGAACCCACATTCCAAAGATCCCTTTGATAACTAGGCTAGGCATCTTCAAACCTTCATACATTGATCCACATGGATCCTTGAATATCAATTCAACATTAATTCACGTAAACAACAATAGATATAACCACTTTAATGTAATAGAATCAAAATTCCACCCATAACAAGTCATGATCACAATGTCCACACATTGGCTAAATCATGACTTTATAGAGATCATGGGTTCATCATGGAATTGGATCAAAATTCACGTTGCAATCAACACGTTAACTTCAATTCATCATTAGGAAGACTTTAAAAACATTTTGAGAAAGAACCCATGACTATATTAAAGAAGAAGAGAACTGATCATATTCTAAATTAAGAATTCTAAAACTTGGGAAGAAACCAAAGGAATCCATGCTCCAAGTTGTTCTTCAGCTTCACCAACAATGGATGTTTCTAGCGAGAAGAATTTTGGAGGGAAAGTTTATTTCGTGTAGAGGGGATTGGAAATGGGTTGTTCACGTGTTTTATCCCTTTTATACACCCAAAAAAAGGTAAATAAGTCTACTAGAATCAAGTTAGGATGTGGGTGAATTTCCCCGATAAATAAGACAGTCGCAAGGCAGTGTTGCAGGCCACCATCGACGGATCACCATCGACTTGTTGTTGGTCAATCGACTGCCCATCTGTGGCTTCCGTTGATTGGAACATTTTCTGTTTTTTGGTTGATACATACCTAGTCTAATTATCCATCTGTGAGACCATTGGTCAATCAACTGGCCGTCATTTGGCTCGTCGATTGACACTACCAAGGCAGTGTCTTGATAGTTTTGGGTCCTTCTTGTGGTCCCTTCTGTGGGTCCCTTTCTATGTTGTAGACCTCCCACATGAGTTTCACCCAAAACAAATACACCTAACACTTCCAAAAAGGCTAGACCCCATCAAGACACACTTGGACGTCTCAAAGGCTAACTGTTGAATGTCTTAGATGTTCTTGGACGTTTGGCTTCCAAACTTCACAAAACTCCATATACTATAATTAAACATCATTATAACTCATTTAGAGGTTTCATAAGTTCGTGACATAGAATATATAAATACGCATAGACACGTATGGCATATAGGTGACTAGTCGTCGAACATCTTGGTCGTTCCTTGACGTTTGACTTCCTAATCACCTAAAACTTTACTTACTACTTCTAATTCATATAATAAGTCATTTTAGGACCTTGGAACCTTAATACAAACATGTTAGGTCTAGAAATCTTAACTCATTTTGGGGGTCTTGCAGTTATCGCTTGTCACTTTGCATTATCGTGTTGTTGTCATTTGTGATGTTAAAGACTCTTGTGTAACTCGCCCAACTGTACGAATTTTTTGATCACTTGGAATTCTTGTGGGGAATTTTTCCTTCTTGTGGCTGTGACTTTTTTAGAGTTGTCATACCTCTTGATTCGGATCATTTGCCATTTTGACTCTGGATTTTTAGTTCTTTTTATGTATGGGAGTTGTCCATTTTAAGTACGAACTAGAAAGACATTTTTAGTATGGTTCTTGGTTCTGTTGATTATTTGGCTTTCACCCTTCATGATACAGGGTGTCGACCCTTCTTGATTCTGCTCGTTCTTTGTGTGATGACATGATGTATATATTGGGCAAATCTTGTTATTGAACCTCTTGGAGAATGGTGCTATGAGAGTTATTAACATTTAGAGCTTTAATTAACCAACTTGATACTCTTTGTATATTGGTTACTTGATTTACTGATTATATTTCAATTTATTTCCCTTTACTTGAGAATGATAACTTGGTGAATGTAAGGGCTTGGGATCTTAGTTCTTGAACCACTAAGCTAAATTCTTAGTGATAGTTGTTTCTATCGTAGGGAATGTTCGAGATGATGCATGAAGGTAGCCATTATAGATGGAGAATTTGAGAGCCTTAAGGAAGATCACATTTGCATATAGCAATATATACATTTTTTATATACCTTTGGACTTGTGTAGGTTCTTTGAGTTGTATATTTACATGAGATTTTGAGGGCTGATTTGGTCAAGTCACCATGAGTTGTAATATAAAGATGACTTTACGTTTCAAGGTTATGTAAATCTACGTCTTGTAGTTTAATAATTTACTATATATTTTCTAAGTTTTGTGAGGCATGAATATGCTAATTTTTTTCTACATGGAAGTTGGTAATACTATTGTTATTTCATCCTTAAATGTGAGGATAATATATGCATGAAAGCTTGCCGGTTATTTTCATACTGATTTTTGGACGCTTTTTATTCATTTCGTGCCATATAAATTTTGGCCTCAATTAAATATTTAAAGCGGGCAAGATGCATATCCTTATATAAATTATTCGTTATGAACCTAATTCTCAACTAGATTAAAAAAATCAGTATGCATTCGTTAATCTCTTTTAAATGTTGCAAGTATTAAATTAGGTTTCTTGTTAAGTTGTAGTGTCTCTCGGAAAGGGGCGCCACATGTGTAATGAGAATAACCTTTATCTTAGGTAGTCTAATGAATCTCTTTGCTGTGTGTGAAAGGATTGAATGGGCAGTCGCTTCATAACTCAATCAAGAGATCCTTAGAATCACCTTTTGTAGGAGGATCTCATGTTTATGTTTGATGTATTCTTGATGCTATATTGTGATATGGGAGTTATATGTGAAGTTAACTGTAAAGTCATTGTAATTTAACTGTAGTGTTGCTATGAATTAAACATGACTCAAAATGTGATATAAATGTAATGTTTGGTGTTTAAATGTGATTCTTATGCTTATAATATGAAGTTTTAATAAAAAAGAATGTCATACTTAGTTCATGCATTGTACTAATTCCAATAAAATTTTTGTATATCTAAATGTGTAGGTGGAAGGTGAAAAGCGTCTTGAATTAAAGTTTGAAATTACAACTCTTTCAATCGATGTTGAAGTATGTCCTCACATGACTGAGGACATAGGTTTATTTAGACTTGTTTTATTCAATGTATTGTAATTGACTAAGTATTTCAATATTTCGATTATATGGTCCGTCTCAACCAAGTATTCTTGAGTCTAAGATTGACATATGTTAGGACTTATTATTTTCCTATGGTTTCATATGAAAGATATTATGAGATATTATTCTTATGAAAATTTTTAATTTTGCACTACTTTTCATACATATATGCAATGAATGATGTCAAAAGGGGTTATACAAGACCTCCGAGAGGTCAAGTGCCGTTTCGCAATCCGAGAACACCATATTTTCTAGGGTGTACTTGTGGCTGTGACAAACTTGGTATTAGAGAATAAGGTTTTGGGAAATAGTTTTGGGTCCAAAGTCTCATAATTCACGTATAGTAGAGTCTTGTTCATCAGTATGAGTAGTGACACATCAACGGGTGAAAGGCTATAAGCCGATAGAAGCTTCACTTTCTTCATTATCCTAGTGTCATACCATAGAGTTGAGTTCTATAATATGTCTTTCTCAACCTCTTCTCTTGTGTTTATAGGATATGAATAGAAGGATGACACCCGCTAGAACGGAGGAGGGAGGAGTAGCTAATGAGAGGATCTGTCCCCGTGGTGACCAATTCCTTATAGTTGGCCAAGAGAATATGAATGAGTGACTCAAGAACTGTCACGAATAGAATCTAGACTCCAGCCGAGACCAGCATTGTTGACCTCTCAGACGTCACAGACAAGCCTACTTACGTCATCCTTACTTTATCTAGGTTAATTTTAGTGGAAAATTTCAACTTTTTCTATTGTAACATGAATGTAAGTCATTCTACTTAAATTCATATACGTTCACCATCAACCATCTAACATTAAGATCATCAAATAAAAGAAATAGTTCAATACTGCACTAAGTGTATACATTCCAAAATGTCACCAATACAATGTCTGAAATAAAAGTGGAAATGATACACTAGTGGAACAGACTCCCCTTTATAAATCCTACATCTAAGCTAGAGAATAACAGTATACATCCTTGAAAGCATGAGGGCCTACCAAACCCGGATGAAAGCTCCACGTCCGGATAGCTGCAACATTGTACTGTAAGTTCTAACGTCCACTTGTGCATTTACATAAAAGTAGATATTGTATGGGATTAGTACACACTTGTACTAAGTGTGGGTCTATGCAAGCACACACCAAGGACATGGATGAGTAAGAATAGCTCTTTCCTAACAACATGATTTATGGAAAGTCAAGTCAGTGGACTTGCCAAATTGGGATAAGGAAAGTAAAGGGACTTCCAAAATTTGAATTAGGAAAGTTATGTCGTGAGAGTAACATTCATAATCATGCATATCATATTGTACACAGCACATACCATCTTATGCATAGAACATAACATATTGCATATCATTCGTTCATATTCCATTAGACCTTAAAATCATTGGTTTGACATTAAGTCTTCCCCAAAATGAGGGCTCAATATATGGGACCTCAACTAGGGAGCCTTCTTTAGCAAACAAAGAGTCTGCTTCGTTCATTCATACGTACTTCATTTATTCATTGATAAGCTAGTATAAACACTAGTTATACCTAGGATGTAGTTTAAAACTCTCATCAAGTTTGCTATGCAAAGATCAGGAATAACCTAGTGTCATTACTTCAGTCTAGCTCACCTCTTGATTATCCTATACTAACACCATTTGTATCGTTCCTAATGTGCATCATTTGAGGTTGGCCTCGTTCATTCATTTGGGAACTTTAACTTTAACCGACATAGATCATGTGTGAATCATGAAATTGAGTGTCTGCCCTACATCGAAAAGAGGTTGAATCACCGGCCAAAGTGACCCAAAACATGCTAGCATATATAGGGGATTTAACCCTGCTAGATCCCTATATTGGCAGTATATGTTCAAAGACAAGGAGATAAGGAGACCCATACCTGGCATGCCGGACAGTCTCATCAGATGCCAATATACATGGCTATTTAGTGTATTCCACAGTCTTACTTGACCCTTCTAGGGTTTCATCATTTCGTTACATACATCATAGGTTCACTTACTTTACACGTACGCTAGACTGATGGGTCTACACATATAAGCCATGAGGCTTCAATCATAGTTCGTTTAAGTGAGTTCATATCTTCCTATGATTATGTGGTACAAGACTTATGCATCTTGTAAGTATGCCAAGATCTCGATTTCAATCTATGTAGGCAACATTATTTTTGAACATTTATTCACGTATGACTTATGTATCAATACGGAATTTGGGCAAGGGAACCCGATTTAAAATCTCTTAGACAACACTTACATTTTTATTTATTTTTGTTTGATCCACACGGCTTGGGGACCCAAGATCGAGCCCCAATGCCTTCATTTCATTTTTCCCTTGATTTCTCTCTTTATTTTTCGTTCATTGGGACGGAGAGGATGTGGGATCCAACCCGCACAACCTCATTTCCTTTTTTTCTTTTCTTTTAATTCTCTCCTTCTTAGACGAGAGGGTGTGGGATCGAACCCCCACAACCCCACTTTAATTTTCCCCTTAAATTCTTTTATTCTGCCTAGATTTCGTGGGTTCGATTTCCACATGCCTGAACACTCTATCTTTCTTTTAATCCCTCTTTAAATCTGACTGAGAAGTGGTGGGTTCGAAGCCCACTCCTCTCATTTCTTATTTTAATATTTCATTTTTTTTCAAGGTCACGGGTTCGAATCCCCCTTGCCATATCCTTTTTTTAACTTACATTATGTCCATGACTTTTATCATGGTGAGAACAGGGTTTCGACCCTAAGTGACCTCACCTATTTTTCTTCATTTTTTTCATAACATGTTAATTGACTTAACTTGACTGATTCTAACATCAAAGTGCTAGAATTTTGATCATATATTTTGCAGCCTATTTTCTCACCTCTTTCACGATGAATGTGTTTACGTTTGGAGTAATTTTTAGTGAGTTTTTTAGGTGCATTTTAAGATCACATTCTATAAAGAGTTTGCACTCGAATCATCATTTTTACATCACTTATCTTGGCCGAAACTCATCAACAAGATGCTGGAAATTTTGTACGTTTTTCACCTTATTTTCATCAACGTTTACATATTAGTTTTTAGGGTAATTCATGGATTATTTAGTACATCTTTAGGTGCATTTTCATGGATCCATTTAGCTAATAATTTCCATTAATATCAGCCACGTTATACTTCATATGAACATCACGCTTAATACAAGTTTGTGCATGTAAGAAAACAACCATAACATGTCATCTTCGAGCTTCAAACCAAGAGTATGTCACGGCTACACATTGCACACACATAAACACATAATTTTGTACAATATGCTTAACATTCTCATAACTCCGAACATACATACATGAACATAATCAACACGAAAAACATCACATCCCTAATTTTTACCAGCAAACATACCCAATCTACAAATCAATGGGAGCTAGTGACAGCGAACATGTAGAGGGGAACAACCCAAAACCCATACCTTATTGACGTTTATTCAACGCATGACCTGCTGTCCAATACCCTCTCCAAATAACGTTCCAGTCCGAAATTTTGACACCAAACTCGATAGAAAAACATCCCTTTTTGCCTAACATTTTTGCTTATGTTTTGATTATCTTTTTCGTGTTAGTTCTTCAAGTGTGAAGAATTTTGTAGTTTCTCTATTCTTGTACGCTGGTTAAGCATGAAGAATCATGAAAGAGAAAAATAGTGGAGAGACGTGAGAGAGATGAACGTAAGAGAGTAGTTTAGGATTAGGAGTTTTAGTTTGGGAATTAGTCAAACTAGGACTCCTTATTAATATAAGAAAAATCTGATTTAATTAGCTTAGTGAAATTACCATAAAGCCTTTACAAAAATCAGATGATAACCTCAAATTAAATACATTTAATTGAAGATTCCATTGGGGTTCGAACCCAAGTGGAGTCACCACCGCGAATGGGTCATTTCGGGTAGACCCAACCTGAACCGTCCACTTAATTAAATTAATTAGTAAATTAATTAATTCCTTAGGTAATTATGATATTACCGTTGTCCTGGAAAAGACCATTTTACCCCTAGACCCTCCAAACCTAAGATTTTCCCTTTTTAAGTCCGGTGAACACTCATCCGAGAAAATCTTCGTATTCGAGAGCCTTACATGGCTGGACCCAACCTTTTCTAGCTCAGATAACTCGACAATTTAGTTATCTAAGACTTATCAAGGGTTCAGAGGTCTGGTTCGACGCGCATCAATCTGTGTGAATTCGGTCTAATCATAGGCATGCTAGATATATTAAGCATTACTTAGCATATCCATTTTTAGGGTTGTTACAAGAACCTGAAGGACCTCAAGTGACACAAATGCCTTCAATGCCCAATCTCCTCAAGCTCCCTATATTGAAGGGGATATTAATAATGCGGAGCTAAGGGCTGCTCTTATGGATTTGAAAAAACTGACTCATGATGACTCAAGTTCAAGTTGTGACCAATCATTTGGTCACCCAAGCTAAAGAAGGACGTGGACCTAAACCCAATACAAGTACTCCCGCTTCTAGATTCAGGATTTTGATTAGTATGAACCCTCTCACTTTTCATGGCACAAAGGTGGACGGATATTCATAAAAAATCTTTTTGATAAGGTGTTCAAGGTGGTGGATGCCATAGGTGTGACTCCTAGGGAGAGAGCGGAATTGGTAACTTATAAACTTAAAGATGTGCCACAAGTTTTGTTTGAGAAATGAAGGGATTAGAGACCCTTGGGGAATGTTTGGTAGATTGGGAAGTGTTCATATTGGCTTTTCTTGATAGGTTCTTCCCCTTAGAATGGAGGTAGAAGTTGGTGGAATTCATGAACATTCGTCAAGGGGGAATGAGTGTGAAGTAGTACTCTCTCAAATTCACCCAACTCTCTAAGCATGCCCCAACCTTGGTAGCCGACCTTAGGGCTAGGATGAACAGATTAGTGATGGGATGTATAGCTTGGTGGAGAAAGAGTGTTGTATGACAATGCTCCTTAATGATATGGATATCTCTAGACTTATGCTGCATGCCCAACAAATTGAGGAGTCCAAACATAGGGAGAGGAATAAAGATGGGAAGAGGCCTAGAGAGGATGAACCTAGTCAACCCAAACCTAAGATGAGGTTCTATCATCAAGAGTATTCCATAGGGAACAAGGATAGTGCTTCCAACCAAAATTCCCAAGGAGGTGGTCATTCTTTTGAGAGGTCTAAGTGTGCTACTTGTGGGAAGCAACACTTGGGTAAGTGTCTTTTTGGAAAAATGATTGCTTTGGGTGTGGTAAAAAGGGTCATAAGATTAGGGACTGCCCTAACCTTATGGCAAAAGGGAAAGAGGTCGATCAAGCTCCTCAAGGTGCTCTAGATCCTAATGCTCCAAAGTTAATCATCTTTTTGTACCCAGGACATGTAACTAATCCTGAATGAAAGACCCAGTAAGTCTTAATTTTTTTTGGTTATTATGTTTATTTTATAAGATGATTTTGTATGGTCTTGTATCTCACATTGTCATTCCTTCATGTTAAATTGATTGAAAGATGAAATATTGAATTTTGTGTATGCTTCACTGTGAGAGTTTTAATATTCATCATAAGAAATTTCAACATTTGACTAAATTGTTTTTTCATGAAGAAAGATTTCAATGTGTGTAGAAATGATGTATATGAGCAGTTCAAATGGTAGTTCCTCCATAAATGAAGAAATAAATGGGTATTTTAAGTTACGTAAACTGTTCCAAAAGTTGTCTGTAATGTTAAAATACTTATTATTGTGTAGTTGTATTCCTTATTAAATTGGTGCATTTTCTATGAATATTTTGAACATGATGGGGCGTGTTATATGCTGCTAGTTGAGTCCTTGATAACCTTAAAAGTGTTCACTGTCATTCGAGGACGAATGCTTTTCTATGTGGGGAAGAATGTAAGAACCCTCATAATGAACTAGGTTGAAATAGAGCTTTGTTAGTGTAATGAATTAATAATGTGGTACAATAGCTAATTTTAATGTTTGAAGTCAGTTTGGAAAGTTTGGAAGTCAAACATCAAGGGACGACCAAGAAGATCGGAACCTAGCCTTGTGTGTGTGCTACTGTTATGTGTTGTATGAAGTCTAACACTTGTTAAAAGACTTTGAATAGTTAAAATGAAGTATTTAGGGTCGAAACTTCAACTTCCAACTCCCCAAGAATCGCCCTAGGGGTCCATGAAGAGATCCCACCTTTGGCCAAGCAAGCTGCCCAAGGCAGCAAGGTTTTGTTCTTAGGTGTAACACAGGCGCGCCGTGGACTTGGTCCATCTTAGGCCAAAATATTATTCTACGACGTTTACACATCGCGGCTCCCTATATAGAAATTTATTTTCAAAAATCTTGCGGTAGAAGCTTCGTATCGCGACTTCTTTCCCGACCATAATTCCAAAAAGTAAAGTAAAGTTTGGCTTGTCTAAAATGGTCCTTTTAATGTAGGGATTTTTTGGGTATTTTGCAGGTGTGTTGTACACTGATATAAGGTAATTATACACCCATTCCCCAACAAAAAATTTTAAAACTCTCAAAAAGTTCTTCTCTCTGAAAACCTCTCCTTAACTCCATTGAAGCTGGAACTCAAGGTTGAGCTAGGGTTCAAGGTTTTGGACCTTACCTTCACAAAATATTTTGTTTTTATTCATATTAAGGTATAATAGTTCATCCTTGAACTTTGTTTCATTCAAGGAGACATTTCAAAGATATTTCAAAAAGGGTTTTCAAACTCTAATTTCTTCAATTTTTTACTCTAAGTATGGGACTTTGCATGAAAACTTTTGATGGTTAAATCACTTGTTTTTAATGTTAGTTTATGATTATAATATTAAAACTTCAATGAGACCATGTTTATGCTTATTATCAACCTTTGGCTTATGAAGTGGGTTTATGATTTTATCTAGATAATGTTAGAGTTAACTTGCTTTTGATGTATTTTGCGTTATCTACTGCCTATACATGCTATATTATGTTTCTTTAATGAAATATTTATGAAAGGTTGTGAAAGATTTTATGAAGTGTAAATTGTTCTATCTTGTATAGTTTCCATTGAAATATTATTGAGCGGCATGGTCGCATTGTATATGAAGTAAATTGATAATGTTGATGATCATGTTGATATGCTTTATGAAGCTTGCATTGCATAGTTTGTATAGATTATGTCTAAATGGAAGATGTGTATATGTGAATCATTCTATTGTGTGAAATGTGATGAATGAAGATGTAAGCATGCTTACAGGTCAATGATATGAAGATGGTGATTATATGAAAGGTGTGCTTAAATGTACACACTCACACACACTTTGAATGAATTAATGAAGCTAATGAATGTGAATAGGGGATTGTAGGGTGGACACTCTTTGTGAGTAGAGATGAAATGTCTAGACCATTCCCTACTCTTCCTAAAGGACTCTACTAATGTAGATGGGAGTTTTGGGGTGAGCACTCTTCGTGAGTTGAGATGAAGTGTTTAGTAGCAACCTCACTATTCCCAAGAGTTTTCTAAGATGTGTTAGAGGATGAAAATTCTTCGTGAGTTGAGACGTTGTGTCCAGTACTTATCGCTTGACCTTTCGTAATGAATGCTAAGACTCCGCGGGAGAGTTATGCTTAGCACCCTGAGGATATGGGTGGCTACACTTCGTGAATTGGGATGTTATATCCAATGTACACCTTCAGATGAGTACTCCTTATTAGTAGAGAATGAGTTACTTAGAAACAATCTCCTTATCCCTTAACTATGAGCCCGCATAGGAGCAGATAATGGATAATCCATGTAAAAGCTCAAGAACGCCCTACCTTAGTCAAATGGGGATCCCTCATCCAGTAGAGGTTAATACCGAGATTTTATGTCTAGCTCTCATGGTCTATGTCAGTTAAAGCTAACCCCCACAAAAGTAAGTAATGAACTAGGTCTTCTAAAGGGTGTACTACTTAGGGAAGGTGGTGGTATGGGACACTATTTACTCATTGCACAATTAGACATTTGGAGGGAGTCTTGGTGAGTCTTTATATGTGTGTATGAATGGGTCAATAGGTAATGTAAATGAAGTTGTGTTCCTTAGTGTCTTTTATGATGAGTGTGGGCTTGTTACACATCTGTGGTCTTGAGGATCTATTAGGTGTATTGAAGGGATTGTATGGGCGGTTCCTTCATGTTTTTCCTTACTGAGTATTAGGATAACCTTGGTTAGGGAAATTTCAAGGGAAATGATCTCACTATGAGTTGAAATGAAATAAGTTCACTGTAAGGTTTTCTTGAGTTCACTCTAAGGTGTAGTTTAATGTTAAAATTATATAAGTCTTATATTATGTCCTAAATGATGATTTATATGTTGTTTTACTTCTATATTCATGAAGATTTTACTTAATTAGCGTGAAAGCTTTATTTCTACTAAAATGGCCTCTTCTGCATGTCTTGCATAATGCCATACTTAGTACAATGATTGTAATAAACCCATTCTTTTCTATACTCTATAAGTATAATTTGGAATCAAGTGGAAGTTTAAAGGGAAAGCTTGTGAATCCACTCTCTCAAGACACGGTATGTCCTCATACATTCGAGGACATAGGCTTTATTTCTTTAGTTCTTCTTTAAGACTTGAATAGACTTATTATCTATTTTCTTTTAATGTAAAAGGTCGTGTCCCTAAGATATTTAAGTGTGTCTTTAAGTTGGCTTCTGACAACGAGACATATCCTTAGTATTTAAAAAAGATATTTCCTTATTATCATTGATGTTGTGAAAAGTTTTTATTCGACAATACTATTCATATATTATGTAATGAACGATAGTTAAGAGGCTTATACAAGACCCCGAAGTGTCAAGTACGCCCAGTTCCGATCCAAAGGTTGCCCTAACTTCTAGGGTGTTCTTGCGGTTCGTGACACAATGGTTGATGAGTTCTTCCACCTTAGATTTCATAAACTCTCTAGAGAAAAACCAATCAAAGAAGGCTTTCTTGAAGATCTTCCATGTAACCGAACTGTCTCTTAGCACCCTATTATCCCTCCATTGGGTGTACCAAGTTTGCGCCGCATGTTTGAGTTGATAGGCGGCCAACTGAGCCTTTTCACCCATAGTCACACCCACAGCAAATAGGATATTATAGAAATAATATAGGAAATCATGAGGGTCTTCATCCGCCTTCGACCCAAAGAATATAAGAGGGTTTATCCAAGTAAAGTCTCTGAAAATAGAAGCCATACTGCTAGAATGTGGAGGCACACGGGGTCCAACTTCCCGATTCACTTGATATGTCATAGCTTGGACTTGAGAAGTGACAACATTATCTTGTGAAGTAACGGCTTGGGCCTAATTGAGTAAAGCTTCCCTTATCTCTCAATCCGTCATAGGTGGAGGAACAACCGAAACTTGATCACTCATAACAACTTTCTAAAGTGGAGGGACTTCAGTGTCTTGCGGAGGAGCTTAGTTGTCATTAGCTCCCGCATTAGTAATAACTTCCTCGACCCTCTTAAGGATTCCCTTTGAGTGTTCATACCTATAACCACAAGAAATTCTTAGGTGAAAAGAGCACCTTAAATAAAGCTCTAGAGGCACGACATAAGAACACAAGAAGATGAGGATTTCCTAAGCATCCCATGGTCTCTCATTCACAAGTGTGGTGCGCTTCACAATTACGAATAATAATCTACATAGAATTGGTTTATTAAGACATCGATCCTAAGGATATTCTACCGCATGCTCAGATACCAAGTTTTTCACATCCGGGGAGCACCCCCTAGATTTCACTAGTGTCGTTGTCCTCAGAGAGGACTAAGACTAACAGCTTAGTATTCGTTATTATATATCATAGGTTTAACTACGGAAAATTTAAAACTTTTCATATGCATCTATTATGTGAGGTTTACATAGACCTCTCGCTTACACATTATATATATATATATACTCCTCGCATAGGAAGCATTGCATATGCTTCTACTTTTATTTTACATACATAATAAATGAATATAGTCTAATAGGATATCACTCACATTGAAACCATCTAGAACGAGTAAAACATTCAGGCATAGCCCATACTTCATAACAATAAAAGCCACATATAGGCTTATACAATAATAGACTTCAAATGAAAGAGAATAAACAAAATGTCTTAGACTATAACAACATCAAATTGTTAGATAGTGTAATCGTCCTCTGAATGTGAGGACCTACCAAACATCGAGAATGAGAGTCCAAGTTATCTTCAAATGACCCTTCTAAAATCTCAACCTCCGGAACCTACATTATTGTTGAAACATAGAAATACGGGTTAGTACACCACTTATACTACGTTTGGAAACATGCAAATAAAAAATTTAAAATCATGCTAAGGGGATTTTTTTTTTCAAAACCATGCTAAGTTAATTTGAAAAACTTTATGAACAACCAAGAACCAATAAAAGCCAATAATCACGTATTCCTTACGACAAGACCATATACAACATAAGACCAACATCATCAAGTATAACAAAGTCAACATGTATCATAGCATATTTGAGTACATAACCAGACCAATTCCAACATCATGATATAACAAGAAAGCATGTATAAAAGTTCATAACATTACAACATATACAAGACCCTTACTCGTAACTCAACATCAAGTCTACAAGTGCAATGACCAAGTAAAGCCCCATCACCTTACACAAACAAGTAAACCAAACAAAGGATCACAAGCAATGTCTAACATCACATTACATAGCATCAAGAGTATTCATCATCATATTTAGCAATAGACCAATGTCATGCTCATACATGAAACTAACATCATATAGGATAACCAACACGTAAAGTCAAAGTATCCATAACTTTTAGTTTAAAAAATACATAAGAACATCCTTCTAGGATTTCCCTCAAGGAAAACTAGTGCAATGTATAGGTAGAATCTCATATCCCTACCTATTTTAAGTCAAATTCCTTAAGTCACCCTAGTTAGTGTTCACTTTGTTACTTTATTTTACTTTCGGAAACACTTGACTTAACTGACATAGACCGCTTGAGATAAATGTGGTATCCGTTGTCATGAAACCCTACACCCAAAGAAGGTGGACTAAGAAAAATATGAACATAGAATTCTAGGTGGATCCACTAGCTAGTATTCCTATGGGGGAAACACATCTCATGAACTAGGAGATATACTTGGGACCCTCTTTATGCACATTGAATTATAATCTCTAATATCATGAGTACAATAACCAACCTACCTTCCCTACTTGGGAAGGGACACTCCTGACTCCTAGTTCACTCGGTGCTAAGCTAGAGTGTACAACCTCTAAAATGACTTAGGTGAAACTAGAGCCTAACACTTGTATATTGATATTTTCAAGTCCTAAATTGGTTAATAATGATGTTAGGAGGCAGTGTCTAAAGTTTCCAGCAGGTTGGAGGTCAAACATCCAAGAACGTGTATAACGTTCAAAAAATTTGTCTTCAAATGACCTTTTGTTGCTTAGTGTGTTTCGTTGAGTTTTACATTTTCGTTTTAGATGAAATTGATGTGTGAGGTACTAAAATCATATGAAAACATATTTAGGTTGGAAACTTCAGGCAAAAGTCACCAAGTACCAATTAAGGGTCTTTGAGGAAGGACCCCAACATGTAGCCAAAAACTGTCAAACCAGCCCAACCTATGGAAGGAAGTCAACGCACAGTAGGTTGGTCGACGCCCAGTAGATGAGGGGAGTAGGTTGAAAGTTAGGCTTGGGAGCCTGAGCTTCCAAATTCTAGCCTCTGACCGAAACCACGGACCAACAGGACAGTCCGTTGGTTGAGTGACGGGGTGTAGGTGAGGCAATTTTCGATTTGCCTGCAATTCACTGTAATGTTTCGGCCAATGCTAGGGGTATTTAGCTAATTCCCTAGAATTCTAAAAATGAAGTGGGCGGTTAATTTAGGGTTTTTTTTGTATTCCATGTGGGTTTATATGTCTTTAACACCTAGATGAATTCACTATTCAAAATAAAAACCCAAATTCTCTAAGAACTCCGTTGGAGCCCAAACTCAAGATGGAACTTGGATTGAAAATTTCTTTGGTGATTCTTGATATATCCTTCATCAAATTCGTGTTCTAGCATCAAATAAGGTATGGCCTTCATCCTTAAATCTTTTTTCTTCAAGGAGCCAATGTTCTAAAGTCTTTCAAAGAAGAACTTTTCCAATTTTGTAATTTATCCATTGGTTCTTGCATTAAATGTTTTGAATCATTATATATTGATTGAATTGATGATAATTAGATTATTTTAATCTAAAAACACTGTGAACCCATGTAACCCTAGATTTGACTACTTTGTGTGAATTCATAATATCTTAATGCTATTGAATTGTTTTGTAGTTTGATTATAGTTATTGAATTATGATAGAATCATGCTAGAATTGTTAGTTGGGTGCCCTAATTTTATAAATTCATGTTTTATTATCCTTGATTCATTATGCATTGTGATTATTGGGGTTAATTGATGATAATGACCATTGGTAAGGGCCTTGACATATTGTGTTGGTTGAATTGGCTATGGATTGAAGTTGTGAGGTTAGATTCATGGTATGTTGATATAGATTTCTCTAAATTGTGTAGTATAAGCATTAGATAGTAATGATGTTTGGTATGATCCACTTATTGTGGCGAAGCTTATGTGCTATACTTGTGACTAATGTGGCCTTGTCGGTCTTACTTTTATGAATTATGAATGATGTGTCCTCGTTGGAATAACTTTATGTATTATGGATTTATCATGTTATAACTTGAATATATGGACAGTATGAATGTTAAGATGACTCATATGTTTATGTGGAGTCAAAGCATGAGTTCTTCTAGTTAATGATTTGTGTCTCTAGTAGACTATTGTGTAGTCATTGCATGGATTACTTGACGTTGGAGTATTATGTTTCTTGATAGAATACATTATACTTGTGATACTTATATTGATGATACTATATAAGGGAGTAGGATGACCTATATATGACATTGGTTACTCCTATGTGCATCTTGAATGATATGCTATATGTGGAATATATGTGTGTCTTATTTTTGTAGACTTGTGTCCCTCACTTGATACATGTAGAATGTGAATATGAGTTCTTGTGTTAGTATGCTAAAGCTTCTTAGTCTTGTATGTGTGATTGATATGCGGCCTTGAACGTTGTTAAGAAGGTCCATCATGTGGAACCTTCAACCTAGTTTGAAGGTTATGATATCCTTGAAGTTGAAAGTCGTAATGGTATCCTTGTGGTGTGATTGGTGGACTTAGGGTTGATTGGTTGGTACGACATAAAATCACATATAGGAAAGTCATTAAAAAGCTATCATGTTGACCATTGTAGGTAGCCCTTGGCGGAACCTGTTTTGTAAGGTGTAATGTGATTGGGTTGTGAACTAGAAATGGAACCTCTTCATGTTCTTCTTTATTTAAATACTCTATGAGAACAAAGGCTAGGATCGACTGAGTATGGTTTGGGAAGTAGCTCTAGTTATGTATGATACTAGAGTACATAGGAACTATTCATATTTCTTAATTATGTGCCTACATGGGATCTGTCCTAGTTCTACCATTGGTCCGTATAAAACCTCCAATGGAGTAGGTTCATGCCTCTGGATTCTATGCATAACTAGTATGGTCTACGTCGATTATTTCCTATTCTCATCATATGAGATACCTACTAGCACTAAAACAGGTTTGATTTTCAGTTATGATTAATTTGTCACCTAAAACAAGTATTTCGTCACGAAAGAAATTTGTGATGAAAAAAATTGTCAAGCATTCATCCCTAAATTATATGTCACCAAATATATATTACGACAAGTTATTGTTTCGTCACTAATTAGAGTTCTATTAACTATAAAAATATTTTTCGTCTCCAAATGTATAGTATTTACGACAAACTTGTTCATGATAGAAATTATATTTTTTTTGTAGGCAATAGGATATTTTTGTCACTGAAAAGGTCATTAACACCGATTAAGCTGATGTGTCACTGATTGTATTAGATAATTAGTGATGACATCATTTGTCTCTAAATTGAAATGTATTTCGTAATTGAACAAATATTATTGTGTCCTTTAAAATTGTCCTTTACATGTAAATTCTCTTTTCGTTCCTAAATGTATAAATTAATGACAACTTTACCTTTTACAATTTTGTAGTTGAAAACACTTATATCATCACCAAAAATATTTCTTTTACTCACAAAATAAAATTGTCATTATAGAATGTCATTATTAGAGATGATCTTAATTGTAATAAAATACAAAGTTAATTTGTAAGTAATAAACAGGTTGTTTTGGGACAAAAATTATTCTTCTCACCAAATTTCATACTTTTATGATGAAAATATGACCGTCTTAAAGAATATAACATAGTCGTCACTAAAAGTTATGCTTTTGAGGACAGAATATTTTGTCATTAGTGATTCAGATTAATACAATTTTTTGTTTGTATTTAATTAGTTTTTTGTGCATATAATAATCTATAGAAAATTTATAGTTTTAAAATAATATCTTAAATTTTCATAACCTAGTTTGTTTCATAATAATAAAGACACAAGTTATAATAAAAAAGCATACTAAAGAAAGATATATGAAATAATTAAAATAATAATAACAACAACACCAAAAAATAATAATAATAATAATAATAATAATAATAATAATAATAATAATGACAATAACAATAACAATAACAATATTAATATTAATATTATTATTATTATTATTATTATTAATAATAATAATAATAATAATAATAATAATAATAATAATAGTAATAAGAAGAAGAAAATGCACACCGTTATATAGTACTAATAAAAAAAAAGAAAATGACATTGAGATGACATCTCACTACATACTCCTCGAAAAAAAACTAAAATTAAATTTATCCAACAATCAAGTATAACTAAGACCTGTGTAAAATTGAGAAAAGAAAATCTAAGATGTGATTTCATACTTGATGATATCTGATACGAATAAACTAAAAAAGTTACGAGGCTATTGAATGTTCCTTTATGGATATCTTGATTAGAATTAGTGATCACTTAAACATGAAAAGGAAACGAAGTTAGGTGATAAAAATCTAAAAAGTTGTTATCTGCTTAATAAAGAGAACTATAATGAAGTTTATAATTTAACAGATATATTTTATTCTACATCCTGCCTCCTTATATGAAATATGAACACCAACTTCTACTCTAATACTTCCAAGATCATTTACTTTAACATATACATATTCCCTCAGTGGAGAACACTACTAATATGGAAGAGTACAATAAAGATGTTTTCATCAACTCTAATAAGCTACAGAAGTAAATGGGTGTAGAAATAAAAGTAACACAACCACAATCCTACTCTACAATCTTTTAAAAGTCAAATGCTACTATACTAAACTACAAATTAATTTGAGTATGACTGATTCATTGGACTAATTCAGCATGGCAAAAAGACAATTTTCAGAAAATAGGTGCCAAAAAACAATACGTTTTTGCATTTCTTTACGGCAGTGATGGTTCTGCTTTGCTTGAATAAAAGGAGAAAGTTTAAGAGTTGTGAAGGTAATCCCAAAAACTTGGGAAGTGGAGAGGTTGAGAAGTTGTAGGAGTTTACGTCATGTTTTTATACTACAGCAAATTGTATTATTTAATTCTCTTAAACACTTATTTTAAATACATATAAAAAAGGAGAAAAAACAAAAAACATAAATTGTTACACGTACTTATTTTTTCTACTATGGTAGAAAAGGCTTGTTCAACATGTGTGCTTGGTGCCCTTTATTTTAAAGTTGAGGGTGTTTTTGTCTTTTCAATGTCTTATGATAGCTTACGTGTCTTGTAGTTGTAGCAAATTCAATTGAGGATTTACGTGTCCTCCATAGAGCAACATTAGAATAGCTATTTACGTGTCTTCCATGGCATGCAATTCCATTTAAAAAAAATTATTAATGTGTTTGCATATGTTGGGGCATTTTAATTTGATTTTTATTGTTTGTGTTATTTTCTTAAATCCAGGATGATTCTTTTGGTCTTTGTTCATAGTGTCTTTGTGGATGCTACTAACTCATGTATTTATATGTTCAACTTCCTTAATTGGAGTTATATGCATGAGTGAATGATGATTTATATGTTCTTGGTCGTGTGAGTGTAGTGAATGTGATAGTGCATGTTTTTTTGTTCGATGAGTTCTTTTCTCTCAGAATTGTTTTATGTGATTTTTTTATTGTTGTACTTTTTTTATCTGTAATCATGTAATATATAGGTTTCCTGTTGTCACGACCCAAATTTGCAAGTCGTGATGGCACCTATGTTCCCAACCAATAGGTAAGCCAACCCAACATATTAACCCAACTAAATCAACAAATGAGTAAAAAGACTAACACTTAGCAAGAATCTCCAACATTGGGTTCCTTATAAGTACGAAATGCGGAAGATAAAATATATCACCCCAAGAATTGGTGTCTTAAGTACAAGAGCTTCTAAAATTCGATGCAAGTCTGAAACTAAATGACAAATCTAACATAAGGGATACCCTGTTTGAATACTAATAACAGAATAAATAAAAGATAGAGGGAGGTGTGGGCCACGGAACAGCCAAGCAGCTCACCACAACTCCAAGCTCGAACTCAAATTGCTCCACGAGATGTGCTCCTACTCGGAATCGAATCTGCACCACAAAGAGTGCAACAAGCGTAGTATGAGTACGAAACCACGTCTACCCAGTATGTCTCATTGACCGACAACGAAGAAGTAGTGACGGGAGTTTATACAAAAAAATAAATTCGTAAATTATATAAGCATATATATATATATATTACACTCACTATTTAGGTTTCATCAATAAAGGTAATCAAACATCAAGTATTTTCCAAACACCAACAAAACACATAATCATCAAATAAATGATGTGATGAAATGCAATGCAATATAACACCATATAATGAATTGTCTCAGAATACCCAGTACACACTCAACCGTATATACATGATACTCCTCGGAAATACATCGAGAGATCATGACCCATGGGGGACTCGCGAGGTCCATATACCGACACGGACGATCTCCACGTGTCTGTGCGGACGATCTCAACGCACTATCATAATATCAAACAATTTTCGCACGGACGGTCTCCACGTGCCCAAATTACAATCTTAACATCTCACCATCCCCAGCACGGACGATCTCCACGTGCCCAACTTATACTCAGTCTCATGTCTATGCATGTGCACAATATTATTTCAATAGAGGGGATGATGATGCATCTCAATTAATCAGTATGAACATAATACATAACCACCTCAATTATCACAACTATACGGGTGAAATAAATAAAACAAAATCACACAAGGAATTCAAGTCAATAATATATCAGCTAATGCCCATATGCGTTGGCATTCTCAAATTTCAATCCACATTCTATAATAGAAATTTTCCTTTTTATAACACCGGTACTCGTACCAATGCCCGTCACACCATTGATACGAGACCACCATTTTTTTTTCTTACTCCATTGTCTATTTTCATTTTTAATCTTTAATTAGGAAAACGTCCTTCAACAAGTCTAAAAAGTCTTAACATACCTTAAATGCCGAATCTTGTGCCACAATCCTTCAAGATTTTTTTTTCTTTCCTTTTCGCAAAGTTTCAGAACGTTCCCAATCTACCAATTATGCAATATTCGTAAGTAAGCGAGTTCATAGGTACTCAATTTATTATATGTCTAACCTAAACTCCAAAGCTCACTCATACATCCAATCAGCTCTTACTCTTGTTATAAATTATATGTCAAAGATTCCATATTGCTAAATTTCAAGCCTAGTGTTAAGCCTCAACTCCTATAAATATTATGAATTTAAGGATACTCATGTAACACGATACCACCAAAAATTGGTTAGCTATACCCATAAACTTCGAGGAGTATTACTATATGAAAGTTAAATAAAATAATAATTCAATAAAAATAAAAGAAAAAGTTTAAGACGATATATAAATTAACTGTAACTTAACCAACGAAAACAAAATTTTATTTTAGTAAATAATGGCCATGGGATTTTGCAGATTCCATATATGCAAACATGGCTGTTTGCCAATGATTACATCAAATCATTATTTAATGATTACCTTTTTGATTAAAATAAACAAAATTTTCTTTCCTATTCTAATTCAATAACTTTATCACTCTTTAAATTTGTTCCACCCTTTGCCAATTCAGGGGAATGTCACCGCCAAGTGCATCTGGAGCTATCGTTACCATGTCCACCCTTTTCATATGTTTTTTTTTTCTTCCCAATCTAAACAATTTAGTCACCTAACTGTATATTCACACTAACAAAAACCTCACATTAATTGTTGCTAAAACTTTTCATCACCCACATCACAACCTAACATAACTCATGCGGTTCCCTGTTCCTCCCGCCAATACCATTAACATAAAGAAATAGGATTTACTTTCGGTAATAAACAACACATTACATGAGCATTATAAAAATTTCATATAAAAATTGAAGAATTTCAGGTGCTTACCAAGAACCACCGTAAACCCTTAGCCAACCGCTGCTCTTTGCCCTATTGTATTATTTTATTTTATTTTTGAGTTATGACTAACAGATTATTAACCCCTCTTTACTTAAGCTTAATTTCATGGGCCAAAAAAAAAATTTCTGAATTGAATTATAAACTAGGCCCACTAAATATTAACTATATTAGTTCTTCACTAAAATTTTATCAACTAAATACTCTTATTCATCGAATAGATTAAAAATAGCCCCTTTAAATTTTCAAAAGGAGTCGAACTAGTCCTAGTTCTCAAAACGACCTAGCGGGTCGTTACACCTGTTCTTTTTGAACAATGTCTTTCTAGCATTTTTACATGCATGTTACTAATTTATTTAATTAATTATACAGTCTTATACTGATTTGAAGTGGATTATGCACCTGAATTGCTTGATGTTAACTCTATGAGAGATAAAACTTAGTTCTACATTTTTTAACTCAATGAGTGTAGTGAATATGATAAGTGCATGTGATTTTTTATTCTTTTTACATTTTGTTCGATGAGTTTTGTGATCTAAGAGTTGTTTGGGTGATTTTTTGTTATTGTATTATTTGATTTAGTTAATCACATTCATTATTAACTTGAAAAATAATCCTTGTTGCACAGGAGAATTCATAGAAATATGTAGTTCAGCACGATTTTGAAATATAGAAATCAGAAGGCCATCAACACAAATGTCTTTTATTTCATAACGACAGAAAATTGGGTGCTATATAATTTAGTTACGTATATTAATATTCCATATTCATATATTTAGAATTATGTTTATACAATTTGATATCTATCAAATCACAATGTAAAAATTTATTTCATACAAAAAGTTAACTTTTAGATAATAAACATATATAGGCCATCATATATATATATTAATGAAAAATTACTCTTTCCATCCCATAGTATGTGTCTATGTATAGTAGTTAAATGGTTACACTTCATATGAAGAAAGAAAAAAGAAGGTTAATATCTATGTGATAAGATTAAATGATGTGATTTTTCTGAATGTTTGATGTATATTGGTCCTTAGCTAGCAAACACGTATTAGAAATCGGTAATTCTTTTTAATTTAAAGAGTTGTTGAATGCGTTGTTCCACTAGTTCCGGAAAAACAGCAGGCACATGCTCATAAAAAGCATGAAGCGTTTGCTGACGTTCGCGCCTTTCATTTTCAACATTTAGAATTCTTTGATTAATTTGAGAAAGTCTTTCTGTTGTAGCTTGATCCATATCTCCCTTTGCTTTCTTTTTAATTTCTGGTAGATGTGTTATCGTTTTAATATTCAATTTCAGATTTTCTTGTAGTTAGGATTGCCTCATTTTCTTCTACTTCCATCAATAATATTCAATAATTAAGCACACAATGATCATCCGGTGTGAAGTTAACATGTATCAAATTATTTTCTGCAAATTTATATCAAAAATAAAATAAAATTTGTATTAGTTTCATAATATTAGGTCCATGCTGGCACGGATAATCATCGATAGTATAAGAATAATTTTGTACTAAATATACACCCAAATTAACTAAGTTCAACTAAACCAATTTAAAAATCAATTGAAATAATGAAATCGAATTTATCAAAAATAATTTACCAAAAGATATTAATCAAAAAAATAAACACATGTCTGTAATGGATTACTAATACTAGACCCTCGCAGTAGTTTAGTTTTTGAACAAAGTTTTGAAGGTTGTTATATCAACTTGACTCCACATTTTCATTGTTCAAAAAAATTTTTAAAAAAATATGATTCACGTTTATAAAAAAAAAAGACACNCACGCATAGAATATGGAACAATTGTCAATGGCTTGATGCTCACAATCTCAAAGTCACTTGATGTAATTCAATGTTCCTGAATCATTTTTTTATTTATCGGTGACTATGACTTGAAGCTAACATAATTATTGGTTCCTTTTTTGTCAAATGCTTTTAAGATGTGCTTAGACTCTTTAAATCTTGAATTTATAGTTATTCTAGCATCAATTATTGCGAGAAATAAACTTGAGATTCACAACATTAGCATGGGAATTGCCCTGACTTGTTTGAACAAAATGTTGGCAGCTTCCTTAATGTGCTCTGTGCGCGCGCACATCTAGATTGACCAGGTCGGGATATTTGAAATACCAGATGGTTGTGACGAGGAAAAGAATCTATGAGCTTCTTGATTGGGGATGAAAATTCTTTTAGGGTGTTTCTTTCTTAATATGCTTTATGCGGTTGCAGAGATATTTTTTTTTTGCGTTTTAATTATAACTTGCAGATGTACATTAGAGGAGCTTTAGGAGTTTCCGAGGATATCACTGACATTGAAGATTTTTTTGAAGTTGTTGACTTGGGGTGAACAGACTGTCAAGAAAAGTGCCTGAAGGCTGAAATGATGAGAAGGGTTACGAATAAAAAAAAACTATGGCGTAGTAATTTCTATGTTCTACTAATTATTTTAGAATTGTATCTAGATCTCATGATCCATGATAAAGAGAGAACACTAAGACTTAACATCTGACCCTACCAAGTAAAAGTTTTCACTTGGAATATTATTTTAGAACTGGTAAGAACAAAAAGTTAATTTAGTAGTGATCAAATCCTCCGAGTCCAGTAAATGTGAAGCTTTAGCCAAATTGTCCTCTCGTTTATGTAAACCATCACTTTTCTTCCCCATTTTACATGAACAAACTTGCAAAGAAAAGATATTTGATGTTATTTTTCAGTTCTAGAGATTTGTGTAATGTACAAAGAGGATGCTTTTGCTTTCTGACATATATGTAAAATATGATCGGCTTCTTTATTGCAATGATATTATAACACTTATAATTCACTAATGTGAAAATTAGATCTTTTATATACTGCACTAATTTTTCTGAAATAATGATCCTTTAATGTTGGGCCGTGCTTTGCACGGCCATGATCTATCTAGTGTTAAAAGATAAAGTAAGATATTCATTGGCCATAAGCCTTTACAGTTTTCTTCAAAAAAATAAAACATAATTTTTAAAAAATAAATTCAACGACCTTGCTATTAGAATAAAGACAACTATTTTAAAGAATTACTGATAGAAGTTTTAAAATAACATATTGTAATGCTTACATGCCGCAAGGCATACATCCAAATTAAAATCCTATATAAATATCACACCAAATTAAAATGGTATCGTACAATGTTCTTTTAGGTTAAATACTTTATATATAATATCAAGATCTTGAATATGATAATCTTATATAGAGATCGTCAAGGGCACATATCTGATGAAGAAGACATCATCATAAGAAAAGCAAAAACGTTAGTTGTAAATTGATTTCTACCTCCTTGCCCTAACTTTATGTTACCACAACCTTCAGCGATGTAATTATTATAGAGAATATGTGATTGACCCTAATGGGTGGAGGGAGGACCAATTTATAAAGGTTATAATTTAATCTGGTACGTCAATAAAGTAACCAATGTACGAACGAGATCTATTACTTATTAAATATTATTTATAGTATTACTTGGATTACAAGTAAACTTGGGTCATAAGTAAGAAATAATTAATAATAAATAATAATTATTCTTACATTCTCCCACTTTGGCCCAATAACCATATAATAATAATATTTAATAAATATTAGTTGCCCATACAATAGATCTCTTCTATGATGTCCATCATACATACCACAATAGAACAAATTACTAATGCGAGTTAGGGTGGTTGCACAGAAATTTTAAGCTACATACTTCCATCCACAATAATTTGGAGACTGATAATTTCTCAAAACAACAATGTGTACACCATTATGAGAAACAGGATGTTCATTAATGTATATCAGAAACACATAATTTGAGCTCAGAGTGTAAAAACATCATAAATGTATCAATCATAAGTACAACCAAGACCCATTCTTTGAACATGTTCTTTAAATGTCTTTGGTTGTAAGCCTTTCGCTAACAGATCTGTAATCATGAATCAGTTCTAATATTCTTAAGTAACACTCTTTGTTTTCGAATTTCTCCCTTGACAGTAAAGTACTTTAATTCCATATTTTTTTGCACATTTGAAGTACTTATCATTCTTAGAGAAGAATATTGATGCTGCATTATCACAATAAATTTTCAGTGGCTTGGTAATGGTGTCGACAACCCCAAGTCCTGAAATAAAGTTTCGCAGCCATAGTGTATGAATCGTGGCTTCATAACGTACCATAAACTTTGTTTGCAGATTTTCAGTGATCGATTTCAGTGATACTTTGATATCTTCCTAGCATCTTTTTTTCGTTCTACATCATTCATTGGGCATAACATGAGATTAAATTTGTTTCTTTTTTATATGAACTATTTTTGTTGAACAATTTTTCTTTTTAACTCTCTCAAGAACATTTTTGATATGGCCATTTTAAGACAGTACCAATAATTCTTGTGATCTATCATTGAATATTTCTATCCCTATTACATAGGATGCCTCACCCATATCTTTTATTTCAAAGTTTATAGAGAGAAAGTCATTTGTCTCATGCAATTACGCCTAAATAATTAGCAACAAGTAAAATGTCATCAACATAAAACACTAAAAATGTAAACTTACTCCCACTGATCTTTTGGTATAAACAGTAATTTCCTCAAAAACCAAAAGATGTTATGGTATCATTAAACTTTATATACCATTTTCGTGAGGCTTGTCTGAGTCCATATGTTGTTTTCTTTAGTTTACATACTATTTGATTTTTCTCCTTTAATTTCGGAACCCTTTAGTTAGTCCATATAAACATCCTCATTCGAGGTTTACATAAAGAAAGATAGTTTTCACATCCATTTGATGTAACTCTAATCATAATGAGCTAAAAAAGCAAAGATAATTCTTAATGAGTCCTTCTTTGAAATCGTTGAAAAGATTTTTTTAAAATAATCAATGCCTCCTTTTTAAATGTATCCTTTGGAAACAAGTCTGACTTTATATCGTTCAATCTTACCATTTGAATCGTGTTTGGTCTTGAAGACCCATCTACACTCGATTATTTTAGAACTTTCTGGTAATTGAATGAAATCCCAGAATTTGTTGTATTCCATGGATTTTAACGCTTCATTCATGACATCAGACCATTTCTAAGACTCATTGTTTTCAATGCCTTGTGAAAAATGAAATCAATTCTTTATTAATTTCAATGTTAGAAATCTGACTCTTTATTTATGACATTGTTTGTGGTTCATTTGCATCAGATAATCGTGAGTTAGTTCCTTCTTGAAGTGTTTCACCCAAATGTTGTTCAACATTGTTAAAGTGTTCTTCAACAAGAGGAACAACATTTGTGATTGGTGTGAAAGTAGGTACATTCATGGGAAATGAAGTATTAACCTTTACCTCATTAATTTTATACATTTTAGTTTGATCACTTTGGTAACTAACAAACTAAAGAAACATAAACATGCATCAGTGATCATAAACATGATATATGTAAATGTTAATTTTATCTAGTCGGACAGTTTTGTGACTACTAACTATATATATACAAAACAAACATAACATCATAAATTTTGTGCATGTGATAATTTTAAACGTTTTAGTTTGAACACTTTGGTGATTAACAAACTATAGAAACATAATACATGCATCAAGTGATCATAAACAACATATGTGTATACGTTAATTTTCTCTAGTTTGACCACTTTGGTGACTAACATACTATAGAAACTTATTACATGCATCAAATATTTATAAACATGAAATGTGTAGACGTTAATTTCCGTATTATGAACACTTTGATTTATTTCACAATCTCAAATAAAACATAATTGTTACGTTATGAAATATTAAATTTTTCAGAATTGTGCACTCGTTTAAAAGACAAATCATACATAAATGTTGTTACCGTTAATTACTATGAAGGAGGCCAATATGTATCTAATTAAATCAACCCAATTTGATATTTGTCCAAGCAATACACAAGTATTAAATATTTAAAGAAAATGTTTCTTTATTTTTTATAATTGCATAAAATTTCTGATGAGATGCGGAGAAAACGTTACAATGCATATAAATATCAAAAGCTAATTTTCTCCTACTACAAACGTCATTGAGAAAACTTCCTAGAAGAAAACAAAACTACATCTACTTCTTCTTTTGGTGAAATTTTCTCTACACGTGAGTTTTATTATTATTATTTTATTATTTTCAAGAAAAAAAACATTGATTTTCATTATTTCATGCGCACCCAAATTTTAGATGTCAAACTTAAGTTTAAATACGAGGATTATCTGTTCAAATATTCCAGGCTCTGATGCCACATGTTAGATTAAATACTTTATACATAATATCAGGATCTTGAACACGATAATCATACATAGAGATCCTTAAGGGCATATACCTGATGAAGAAGACATCAACACAGAGAAAAGCGAAACCGTTAGTTGTAAATTGGTTTCTATCTTCTTGCCCTAACTTTATGTTATCACAACCATCAGTGATGGATTTATTGTAGAGAATATGTGATTGACCCTAATGGGTGGAGGAAGGACCAATTTATAGAGGTTATGATTTAATCTGGAATGTCCATCAAGTAACTAATGTCCGGACAAGATCTATTCCTTATTAAATACTATTTTGGTATTACTTAAAATTACAAGTAAACTTGGGTCATAAGTAAGAAATAATTAATAATAAATAATAATTATTCTTACATGTTTTTCTATTTTTTTCGGTACTATAATTTAAAGGGTGTTAAAAGTAGTTTTTTTTTCCCGTATTTTTATCATTCACGTCTAAAAACTTGAAATTTTAATGTTAACATTGTAACGATAATCATGAAATGTATTAAAAAAATTTAACAATTTTTTATTAATTAAAACTGCCCAGCTCAAGTGATATTTAAATTAAGTGTTATTTAACGATAAATGGCGAAATATTCAAGAAGGAACTCATTGAAAATGAAGAGTCCTTTCTCCAATTCCTTGAAGTTGAAGAAATTTTTTAGTCCACTAGGATGCCTAGCGCCCAGGGGAGGCTCAACATAATATGAGGCCAAAGCAAAAATTTAATTAGAGACCTTAAATTTAAATATCATTTATATAAATAATTTTGTAAATTTTTTTTTCAATTATTATTTTTAAGTAAGATTTTATCAATTAAACATTAAGAAACATCCTATTATTGAGCCAATTATTATATGAACTATGAGCATAATTGTATAAGTAACAAGTTGATTAACTTTAAAGATAAGAGTTCAAATCGTAGAATCTAATTCAAAATGTGAGTAACTTGGTAAACCTAATTTAATATGAAATTTTACGATGAAATAATTTTTTTGTTGTAATTTACTTTGTGCTAAACTTTTCAACTATTAAATCATATTTTTGAGACAATATTACTCTAGCTATCAATGATTTGAAAAATAGAGTGCAAAAAAAAGTTACAAAGGATAAATAATGTGATTGTTAGTAAAGAAAATGTAATAATCCTAAACAACTTCTTGATTTCTTCTATTTTAATGCGAATAAAATACATAATTTTTACTATAAAAATTTGACGCCCCCAAGAACAGGGGGCCTAAAGTGAATGCCTTAAATTTTATAAGCAAAAGCCACCTCTACTTGCGCACTTAAGACACCACTTCTGGTGAGAGGATGTATTTTTCACACGTTATGGACACAAAAATGCTACTCTAGTAGACATGAATAGTGAAGTCAGGTCGAGTTTTAAAGTAAAAAAATTTGTCCAATGATATAAATAATCCCAAAGATAAATGACAATATTCGGAGTGTTACACTAACTTTTGGTGGCAGAAACATCCGCGGAATGACTCTTGGAATGTAGTTCCACTCAACTACATATGTATGTGAGACTTATTTTCAACTTCAATTCACTCTCAATTAAATCTATCAAAAATTAAACTTGGTATGTTGCATTATATTGCTTTTCTTGTCTTTCCTCCAAATGCATGTCGACATATGTTCTACTCGAATAGATCATTGGATATAGTTTCATTATAGGTTTATGTGAGACTTACATTCAACTTCCATTTACTCTTAAGTTAAATCCATCAAAAAGTGGACTTAGACCATTATATTGCTTCGCTTTTCTTTCCTTCTAATTATTTGAGACATTTTTGACTTGATTGGATAAGTTGACGTAGTTTCACAATTATAAGACTGTGAGACTTGCATTCAACTTCATCCAAAGAAGTGATTCAACTTGAAAAAGAACAAAAATTTAAAGCAAAACTTTTTATTTCTCAAAAATAAAATCATTTTACCTTTTGTTGAACATTTTTATTTTTTAACTTTAATTCCTTTTAATTAAAAATGAAAAAATATCAGTTTATTATAAAATTAAAAAAATTATAAATGATTCAACAATTATTTTACCATTTTGAACATTCTTACCCTTATAATTTTAATGCTTTTCAACTAAAAAAAATTTAAAAAAAAGATAAGATTATTTTTAAAATAAAAAATACAATATA
>NC_028640.1:27080793-27129892 GCF_001406875.1 Solanum pennellii
TATATATATATATATATTAAATCTTTAATGAAGTGATTAATGTCGATAAGAAATAAAAGTGAGGGAAAAAAGTCATTAGATGAGTCAAATCTATAAATGATCAATTACTTTTTATTAATAAATGAGTTAAAGTTGATAGTTCTTTTCACTCTGATTTCTAAACAACCCAACATCTACTCTAATTATTTCTCATCCAAATTAAAAGATACCCATAGAAATTCTGGAAAACTTATTTGCTAAAGTATTAGAGACTTTTCATTCATATTATCTTTTCTTAATATTATTTACCCAAATAATATTTCTATTCCTCTAAATCCTATTTTATGTGGTACATTTAAGATGTTATTATTTATTACCAAGGTTTTTGGTAAATATTAATTGGTATTTATTTTTGGAATTTTCTTTTGTTCAAAATAAAACATGTTTAGACCACAAATATAGTCACTTAAATTGTTAGTTATGTCAATCTATTTTTAATATTCATTTTGGTTGTATTTAATAACATGCTTCTCTTTTGTCAAGTGAGTGACTTTGAATTTACTTTGTCAATTTTTTTGTACATTTCTGCAATGAATAAAAATAATGCCGAGTTCATGGGTGTTGTGCATAGACACTATCTGACCAGTATTACTTTTATTTATGGTTGGTTTATGTTTATCTTGGAACGGATAAGGAAATTTGAACCGCCTAAATTACTATGTCAACTTCTATCTATCTATCAATTTATTTATATATTTATACTATGGATTTGCATTCGAGCGTTGTCATATATTATTTTTATATTTATCAATAAAAAATCAGATTGTAGTTAAATTATTCACCTACAAATTTAAAAGTGTCACTATATAAACATTGTATATTTTGTGACAAAATTATGTTGTCACTAAGTAAAATATTGATTAGAGACAATAAGATAATCTTCACTTGTTAATTATATTATTAGAGGCAAAAACTAAGGTCAATATTAAATATAAAATTTCATGACTAAAGCTTACAACATTCAACTAGGAATTCTATTTTGTTACTATTGCAACAACTTATATTTTGTGACAAATTATGTTGTCACTAAGTAACTGGTTAGTTAGAAACAATAAAATAATTCTCACTAATTACTTTTATTATTAGATAGAAAAACAAAGGTCACTATTAAATATAAAAAATTTTCGCTAAAGCTTATAACATTCAACTACGAACTCTATTTTATCACTATTGCACCAACTTCTATTTTGTGATGAAATTTTTTGTGTAAAAAATTGTAATTTTTCGACAAATAACAATTTGTCACAAATTGGATAAAATATTTAGCGACAAAATAATGTGTTATCGATGAATTACATTTGGTCAGTAGTTGTACTTAATATATGGTACTAAATGTTGTTTTGGTGGTAAATTTTAGTGGACAAAACTTTGGTACGAAAATATATGTTTCGTCACTAAAAGTATGATGCACATACATTTAAATACGAATTGTATTTTTTGTTATTAAAGGTGAATAATTAGTGACAAATTTTATATCGTAGCTAATAATTTCGTAGCTGAATATCACATTTGTTGTAGAGTAGTATTGGAGAATTTCTATGATGTTTAGGTGGTGGTATGGGACGCTATCTAGATATTGCCCAATTAGGCTATGAAGATGTTAGTGAGTGAGTCCCTAGGTCTTACCCAAGACCAATACTTGGATGTCCTTATGTGATGAATGACTCTTAATGAAAAATGAAGATAATGACATAAGTTGGAAAGTATGTTAATGACTAAGTACTTACCTAGATTAGTTTAAGGGTTGCTTAGTTAAGGTTTGAAGGGGGCATAGGAATGGTCAGTTGATGTCTTACCTAGGGAAGTCTTAAGAATGACTCCAGTTAGGGACAAAAAATTGAATGAGTAGACATGATCTAATTTTAGGTAGTCTTAAGGATTATTTAGGTAAGCTTGGAGAGGGTGTATGAGCATTTTCTTCTTGCATTACTTAAGTAAGTCCTTTGATAAATGTTCGGAAGAGAGTTTCATATTATACGTATACTATTAGGTGAAGTGAGAATGATCTTATCTTAGGTAGTCTAAAATATATCTTAGGTGTGTGTGAAGGGATTGTATAGGCGGTCACTTCATACTCACGTAAGTGAGCCTTAGAATAGCCTTTGATAGGAGGATCTCATATTGTAGGTGTTATTGAAGCTATATTGTAATGTATGAGGTTTAAGGAATGTTATAGTGAAGTTAAGTGAATTTCATTGTAAGCTCACTAAAAGGTTCATTAAATTGATATGAAATTTCTTTGGCTTGTATTGTATTCTAAATTGTAAGTTTGGTGCTTAAATATGATTCTTATGATTTTAATATGAAGTTTTAATAAAAAAAACATTTTTCTCATAAATGTACGTTTCTCATGTTTTATGCATTAAGCCATACTTAGTACATGTGTTTGTACTAATTCCATACATTTTGTTATGTTTAAAGGTTTAGGTGGAAGGTGAAAAGCATCTTGAAGCAAAGCTTGGAAACTAGGATTATTTAAAGAAAGTTGAAGTATGTGCTCACTTGACTCGAGGGTATAACTATCTTTAGATTTCTTTTATTTCACAGTATTGTAATAGACTAAGTATTTCAATATTCATATGGTATAGGACATGTCCCAAGTATTCTTGAGTCTAAGATTGGCATATGCTTAGACTTAGAGCTTTCCATGAGTTTTAATATGAGAGATGTTTTAAGATATTTCGTGTGAAACTTTTTAATTCCGCACTACTTTTCATATATGTGCGATGAATGGTGTCAAACGGCTTGTACAAGACCTGCGAGAGGTCAAGTACGCCGAGTTGCGCTCTAAGAGTGCCATATCTTCTAGGATGTTATCTCGGGGTGTGACAAGCTTGTTTTCAAAGAATAGGTTATGAAAGTGGTCTTAGGAATCAAAAAGTCTCATAAATCCACGTCCGGTAGAGTCTTGATCATCGTTGTGAATCGCGACACATCTATCAACGACAGGCTATAGGACGTTAGAGTCTCACTTTATTCATCAATCTTGTGTCATGCTTATAGAGATGAAGTTGTATTTATATTCCTTATCTTTTCTCTTGTGTTTATAGGAAATGAATACTAGAAGGATGAGTTCTAGAAGGTTGGAAGAAGGAAGGGTGAATGAGGAAATTCCTCCATAAGTTGAGCATGTTCTTCAAGGTTCTCAATGGGCTCAAGGTTCTCAAGGTGTTCAAGTCCCTATTGGAGGTCAAGGTAATGACGTTCGGGTTATTCCCCTGGAAACGACTAATAGGGAGATAGAGAGGCTCTACTTCTTGTAGCCCGAATCATGACTACCCATGTGAATAGGGGGATGGAACCTAGATGAATGTTGTGGAGAGAACTATGACATCTTGATTTAGAGGCTTTATGAGGACGGACCTCCTGTATTTCTTCTCTATAAGGTGGGAATGAATCAACAAGAGTTTCTAGACTGTGTGTATAAGGTGTTGAGTACTATGGGATGACTTCTAAAGGGAAGGCGGGGTTAGTTTCTTACAATTGAGGGAGGGCGCTTAAGTTTAGTACACTCAATGGAAAGATAATAGGTAGGTTGAGTCGGGTCCTATAGAGTTGGAAGAGTTTAAGGAGGCTTTCTTAAGAAAGTACTTCCCCCGTGAGAGGAGGTAGGTGAAGGTTGAAGAGTTTATTAATCTTAAACAAGGCAATATGAGTGTTGAGGAGTATTCGTTGGAGTTCACTATGTTGTCTGGGTATGCTACATCCTTGGTGTCTAACCATCGGGATGAGATGAGTAGGTTTGTGATCGGTGTCTCCAACTTTATGAAAGAAGAGTGTCGTATTACCATGCTCCATGGTGACATGAATTTGTCTAGACTCATGATGTATGCTCAATCCACAGATGAGTCTAAACTTAATAGGATTTCTAGAAACTTTAAGAGGAGTGGACCAAGTGATCAAAACCAACCTAGGTTCAACAAGAAGGCTAAAACTCAAGGTGAACTTATAGATCCTAAGGTCAAACTTGAGAAGGGTAACGATTCTAAATGTGGTAAGCCTACTTGTGCTACTTGTTGGAAGAAGCACTATGGGAAATGTCTAATTGGTACCGGGAATTGCTTTGTTTTGTTAAGGATGGACATAAGGTGAGTGATTTTCCTAATATTGTTGCTAGAGGAAAGAAGGTAAACAAGTTCCTCCAAGTGTTCCGGGTGAAGATGATGTTCCAAGGAAGAATCACTTCTATGCACTTCGTGCTATAGGATCAAAGCCGGATGAGGATGATGATGTTGATAAGTAATAGCATTTATTTTTAGTTGTTATGAGTTCCTTCTAAGTGGGGGAGTATGCAGAATAGTGGAGTTTTTGATTGATTTTGTCATCTCTTCTTTCCAACTCAAGCTTGAGAGTAGAAAGACATAGTAGCATGTAGCATTGTTGCGTTGTGTTTAGGAGTCTTGTTGGAATTGAATTTCATTGATTCCTTGATTTATGCATTTCATTAAGGTATGATTATGTTGTAAATAGAGTTGTATATGCTTATATATCTTATATTATCATTCTTTCATCATTAATTGCTTAAGAGTTGCAGTTTTGAAATTTTGAAGCATGTTTACTGTGTTGCCTAACAGTTTACTTTAAGTTTTTTGAAAATTTTAATAAATTGATCTTTTGTTGAAAATTGTTTTATTCTGTGTATAATTGATGTATATGAGCATGATAATGAATGAATAATGAGTTCTTGCTATTTCAAATGAAGTATGAGAGTCATATGACATGATGAGTCGTATATTAGTTTCTATCTTCTTGTTCTTTTTTTAGTCTCCAAAAGTATGTGAAATTAGATTACTTCCTAATTTTGTATTGTGTATGGTTTGGAATGTTTATGTGCAGATATTTTGAGTTTCTAAAAGTGTATAAAAAGAAGCAAGTGTCGTTCGAGGACGAATGTTATCTAAACGGAGGAGATTGTAAATCCTCTAAAATAACTTAGGTGAAACTAGAGAGTAACACTTGTTTCTTGATGTTTTGAAGTACTGAAATTTGTTATAATGATTTTAGGCGGAATTTTTTAAAGTTTCGAGAATTTTGGAGGTCAAACGTCCAGGAATGTCTATGACTTTCAAATGGTTTGCCTTTGAATGACCTTGTGTGCCTTAGTGTGTTTCGTTGAGTTTTACGTGTTGGTTTTGGATGAAATTGATGTGAGAGTTACTAAACTCGTATGAGAACATATTCAGGTTGGAAACGTCCCGGCAAATATCCCCAAAGACCAACCAAGGGTCCTTGACGAAGGACCCCAACATGTAGCAAAAGGTTGTCAAACAAGCCCAACCTACGGAAAATGGTTGACGCCGTGTTGGTGACGGGAGTAGGTTAACACTTAGGCGTGAGAGCCTGAGCTTTCAAAATACACCTTCTGACCCAAACCACGGACCAACAGGATGGTCCATTGGTTGGGTGAGGGGGCATAGGTGATGCAACCGTCGATGGGCCTGTAATTCACTGTAAAGTTTCGGCCAATGATAGGGGTATTTAGGTAATTCCCCTAGCATTCTAAAAATGAAGTGGGAGGTTGGGTGTTTTAGGTATTTCAAGTGGGTTTATATGTCTTAAACACCTAGATGAATTCATTATTCAAAATCAAAACACAAATTCTCTAAGAAATTATCTTGAACTCCATTGGAGCCAAAACTTAAGATACAGCTTGGATTGAAGATTTCTTTGGTGATTCTTCATCAATCCTTCAAAAATTTTGTTGACTAGCATAAATTAAGGTATGTCATTCATCCTTGAAACTCTTTTCTTCAAGGAGCCAATCAACAAAGTGATTTCTAAAGTCTTTCAAAGAAGAACTTATCCAATTTAGTTATGTATCCATGGGTTCTCGCATTAAATGTGTTGAATCATTATATATTGATTGAATTGATGTTAATTAGAGGAGTTTAATCTAAAAACTCTATGAACACATGTAATTAATGTAACCCTAGATTTGACTACTTTGTGGCTGAATTAATTATGTCTTAATGCTATTAAATTATATTTGTAGTTTGATTAGGGTTATTTAACTATGATAGAATCATGCTATGGTTGTTAGTTGGATGCCCTAATTTCATAAATTCATGTTGTATTATCCTTTATTCATTATATATTTTTTGATTATAGGGTTGAATTGATGATCATGACCATATGTAAGGGACTTGGTATATTGTGTTGGATGAATTGGCTATGGATTAAAGTTGTGAGATTGGATTCATGGTATGCTGATCTAGCTATCTCTAAATTGTGTAGTATAAGCCTTAGATAGTAATTATGTTTGGTATGGTCCACTTATGGTGGTGGTGCTTATGTTCTATACTTGTAACTAATATGTCCTTGTCGGCATTACTTTATGAATTGTCAATGATGTGGCATAGTCGGCATTACTTTATGAATTATGGCTTTATCATGTTATAACTTGAATATGTGGATAGTATGAATTCAAGATGAAATATATGTTTATGTGGAGTTAAATCACGAGTTCATCTAGTTGATGATGTGTGCCTCTAGTAGACTATAATGTAGTCAATTACGTGGATTACTTAATGTTGAAGTATAATGTTTCTTGATAGATTATATGATAATGGTGATACTCATATTTATAATACTATAGGAGGGAGTAGGATGACCTATAGGTTACATTGGGTTACTCATGTATTGTCACACCCGGGTCCTAGACCCTTGCTGAGACCGTCGTCGTTAACCTCTAAGAGGTCGCAGCCAAACCTCTTCTTAGCTTTCATCAAAATCATACAGTTAAATTTTAGCGGAAAAATTAGAACTTTTTAACTTTACTGAAGTGTACTTAGACTTCATATAATTTCTGTATAAGAGTGATATACTAACAGCTCAAACTAAACAACCATATATTAACAGATTGACCAATTTAAATAGAGAAGTCATAATATCATTAGTAGTTTCCAGACGGGCCTTAATACGAAAGCTTGAACAAATGTTTGAAAGGAAATTCTAGGGAATACATCCACTAGCTATGTCTAGTCTACTAAAGCTAAAATAAAAGTGTAGGGATCCTCGAGCTCAAGAGTACCTACCAAAGTCTGGAGGTACTTGTCCAAACCACTTCAACTGATCTTCAATCTTCTTCAAGGACCTACACCTATAAAAATAGAAATTGTATATGGGTTAGTACACAATTGTACTAAGTATGGGTGTATTCACATAAACACATGAGGACTATGCATGATCAAGGAAAGCTTTTCCTATAGCAACATGTCATTTTATGAAAGTGAAGTCACTTTACTTTTTTCAATTCGTTATTTATGAATCATGCTATGAATATGACATATTTTCATGCATTTAAACCACACAACTCATTTTCTATATGAACATAAGACTTTGGAATGAACATAATTTTAGAACAACTCGAACAAAAATTAATATTTTTGCTCCTTCTTAGGCCAATAGCTCCTTAACACACTCTTAATTTATTTTTCAGTCTTTTCTTCTTTTTGTTGTGTAGTTCAATGATCTCCTTTGATCCTATGTTTTACTTATTAGTGCAATGATTCATTGTAGTCCTATTTCTACAATGAATCAAGTAAGTAATCCAAAGACTAAGGAAATTATTTGGCTACCCTACTTACAAGTTATTCTTTCCATTCTTGTTGAATTGGGCTTAAAATATATTCTGGGGCATATATTCATACTCCAATATTTGAGCCATTATGTTTTTCTCCCTTTATTGGCATAAGTCAATAACTGTAAAAACTTCATTCTTATCAAACACTGATGATTTGAAGTACTCATGATTTTGCTTACTTAGTTCAATTTGAACTTACATATCTTCTTTCTTCTTTGATCTCGTGTTCACTTTGAACATACTTTTGTTCTTTCTTTCTTACATTCTCAAAAAAATCTTTAGAATTAACCGACATAGTGTGAGATAACATGAAATCCAGTGTCTTCCCCACACTTAAAAAAGGTGGTTCACCGGCCAAAGTGAAACCGAATACTTCCTAGATTTCTTAGTTAGATCCAATAGCTAGTAACCTATGCTGACAACATAGTTCAAAGACTAGGAGAATTTGGAGACCCTTATCCACCTTGGTGTTGGTCTCATATCATGAGGATTACATGTGCTTGCAAAAGCTCATTGCTTGTCTATCGGTGCTTTGCTCAATTTATCATACTTTACAAATTTTAGAGTTGACTCATACATTACGGAAACTTGATTCTAGTATAAGGTATGCTTAGCTCAATGGATGACTTGTCATTTTTTTTAATCCCTTCGTATACTTGATGAATGTGAACTTAAATCTTAAATTATAATTTTGGTGTTAACAAGACTTGTCTCACGATTTCTAACACCCTCTTATGTGAGTATCTTTAACTTAATTGATTAGGTGCAAGTGAGACTTGTCTAACCTCCTTTAAAACCTCGTTCTAGGTAAATTTCACAACTCATAAGCTTTTTGTTATGTCACTACTTACCTTATCTTGTTCAATGTTATTCGGTATTCTTTTAACATTCTTTGTGAAAGTTATAAGGACTTATTCAATGAACTACTATGTTCATAACTTAATTTAGATAGGGTATGTTGGAACTTGTCCCAATCATTAACATACCCTAGGTTATGAGTTCATTGAGTTACATCTTGTCAAGTCAATTTTTAACATCTATTTGGCCTTACAAGAACATCACAATTTACATTGGCCATATAAGATTAGTATGACTTAGTCATTGGCCAATTCTATATCATATATTGGAAATAATATTGCTAGCCAATTTATTGGCATACCCAAGCTTTTAGTAAACACTAGTCATCAGAATATCATTAGGCAACTCAATTAACTTCATGTATATACTATAGTAATCTCATTATTTTAAGCAAGACAACTTTTAACATTTGATTAGCTTATAAGAACAATTTCATCCTCTCAAATACAGTTGCCATTACAACTTTTCCCATCTCATGTAAATGAAACTCTAATCATATGGATCAAACCTATAGGTCTCATTTGACATTATCAAATCATAGAAACCTACATATAATGATCAGTTAGAACCACATACCAACAACATGCTCGAGATTTGCATTTTGCATACTACTAGAATCAAAATAGGGAGAACGAGGGAGATGAAAATTTGAAAATCTAATTGGGAACAACCATAGTTTCGGTTTCTTGAAATCAAAATGTTTGGAAAGCCTCCTGGGGAAAGGAATCCAAGAGAGAAAACCCATATCTTATTGTAGAATTGAATCTACGAATATCACCCTATACTTCGCACAAAAATCTTGAAGAATTGCTTGAAATCTTCTAAGGAGAACCGATTTGTTTTTCTTAGTTTGTTCACTGTTTCTTTTTCTGTCTAGGGTTTCTATGGATAACGTGAGTCTAAGTCTTAGTAACTGATTATTGACTAATTCATCTTAGGCTAATTAACTTAATTAATTAATTAGCTAATTACCAAAACGCCCCTCCTAGATATACTAAAATAGGAGAGCATTTGACTTAGCGTAATCTTACAATTTGCTAAGGGTTCGGGTTTAACCATAATTTTTAATTAATTAATTAAGTTTCAAATTTAATGAATCATGTGACCTAGGGTAATTACAAAATTACTCCTATGTCACTAGGACCATAACCAACTCCTTTGGACCTTCCTTGGTTAGGTACTAGGATGTTTCTCGAGTTATTTACTCGGCTAGTGTCACCCGGTTAGGTCTTAGGATTTTGGGCACACTAGTTAGTTTTCCTAGGTTAGTTAGATAGTGAGGTAAGTTAGTTAGAGCCTAGTATTGGTTAGGAAGCTAGGCCCCACGTGGCTTTACCCGTACACGCTCCTGCCCCTTAACCGCCTTGACCGAATTTGGTTGGGCTTGGCGCTTGGTGTCTTGGCGGTTAGCACATGTGTTACTGCGCACTTATTGTCCAAGGACCCTTACTAAGTCTTTGGGAACTGCTTAATCTACATGACCAATTTAAATGATCATGTGCCATGTTACCTAGGCTTGACACTTGGATGCTCGTACCTAATGCGTGTAATACGAAGTCAAAAAATTTAGCTTATGGTCTTCATTGCAGGTAAAATTCCTAATCAAGTTTGGGTTGGAGGATTTGAACACCAGAGTATGTATTAATACATAGAAATTTGCTAACACCCTTAAGCGAATATTCTCTAACATGCCAAATATTACTAAATATTGGGCATTGGAATGCCGGTGTACCCCAATACATATTCTTAACACCTAATAGACCCTTCACTAGACTAGTACATTTTCTCGAATGTTACATTATACCCCCCCCCCTTTAGGAACATTCGTCCCCAAATGACACAAAACAACACTTTGAATCAAAGATGGTATTTTTGAAAAACACATAAACATACTTTAGTCTTTGTGAATATATAATTCACAACTTACTCTGGATGATGCACATCACTCAAAGCTTATCTGAAGCTTCATATCTGAGATTGAGGAGCTTCCTTCTCAATCTCACTTTAACTAAATGCACATCATAAATCATGCGACACAAAAATCATGTCAACTATATACAAAACAAATCATCAACATGAATGCAAGCATGAACCCATATTAACTCATATAGTACAAGTATAAAAAACACAGTTATGGACTGAAAACACCACAACCGACTAAATGCACTCAAATTTAGAGTTTCATAAACAAAATCACACTTACGAAGAGTATATTTAACCTCAAGAACTGAACAAGTAATGGTAACGGGATCTCATGTCGGCCTCAGACTCCCATGTTGTTCCCTCAACAAGGTGGTTCCTCCATACAACCTTTACGGTGGCAACCTTCTTGTTCACCAGCCGCGTCACTTGGCTATCAAAATTTCAACTGGAAACTCTTCATAAGAAAGGTTCTCATCGACTCTTAACCCCTCAATAGGAAGGATGGATTCTGGATCACCTAGATACTTTTTAAGCATCGAAGGATGAAACACTTGATGAAAAGAATCCAAGTCATTTGGTAACTTCAGTTCATAGGAAATATTCCCTACTAGCCATAAGACTTCATAAGGACCTTTGTACCGCAGACTCAACTACTCTTTCTTACCGAACCTCATCTCCCTTTTCATGGGTAACATCTTCAGGTAGACTTGATAACCCACCTCGAATTTAAGAGCCCTCTTCCTATTATCAGCATAGGATTTTTGACGACTGTAAACAGTAGCCAATCTATTCCTGATCATTCTCACCTTTTCCATAGCCTCATATATGATCTCCGGGCATGGTAGGGAAGATTCTCCTACCTCAAACCACCAAACTGGGGACCTACATCTCCTGCCATACAGTGCATCAAAAGGTGCCATCCCAATACTTGAATGGTAGCTATTATTATAAGAGAAATCAATCAGTGGCAAGTGATCATCCCAAATCACCTTGAAGTTAATAACACATGCTCTCAGCATGTCTTCAAGGGTCTGAATGATATGCTCTTCTTGTCCATCTATATGAGGATGAAAGCAATACTGAGCTTCACTTGTGTACCCAAGCTCATTTGGAAAGATCCCCAAAAGTGAGAAGTTAATTGGGCTCCCCTATCCGAAATTATAGATAAAGGGATCCCATGCCACCTCACTATCTCATCAATATACAACTTTGCATAATCTTCGGCCCTGTAAATATACTTCATGGGAATGAAGTGAGCAGACTTAGTCACCCTGTCAACAATGACCCAAATGGAATCATGTAGTTTCCTGGTGCTGGGCAAACCAACAACAAAGTCCATATTAATAGCCTCCCACTTCCATGTTGGGATCTAAATCGACTGGGTAAGACCTCCAGGATTAAGCTGTTCATCCTTAACCTGTTGGTAATTGGGGCACTCCTCCACAAACTTCGAAATATCTCGCTTCACACCTTCCCACCAATAGATCTCCTTGAGATAATGATACATCTTGGTGGAACGTGGATGAATGGAATACCTGGAGCCATGAGCCTCTGCAGTAATATTAGTTCTCAAATTATCGATATTGGACACACACAATCTTCTCTGGTATCTAAGCACACCATTCCCCCTAGGGAGAATGATTCGTTAAGCTTACTCAACACTGTGTCTTTCAACTCCATGACTATTGGGTCGAGATGCTGCTCATCTTTAACATTTAGAACAAATGAGGATTCAAAACTAGAATGAACTGAAGCACCCCTACTTGGTGTATTAACCAGCTGAACACCTAACCTAGCCAATTGGTGTACCTCTTTAACAAGCTCCTTCTTCTCATCATTAATATGAGACACACTACCAATGTTAAATCGGCCACTGCATTAGTCTTACCTTGGTGATAGTGGATACTCATGTCATAATCCTTGAGCAGTTTTAGCCATCTTCTCTGACGAAGATTCAATTCTCTCTACGTAAAAACATACTGAAGTCTTTTGTGGTCAGTAAATACATCAACATGTACACCATATAAGTAATGTCTCCAAAGTTTTAACCCAAATACCACAGTAGCTAACTCAAGATCATGGGTAGGGTGATTCTTCTCGTGCATTTTCAATTATCTTGATGCATATGCAATCACCTTGCCATCCTGCATAAGAACGTATCCCAAACCTACTCGGGAAGCATCATAGTACACCACATACCCTTAACCACTCCTCGACAATGTGAGAACTGGGGATAATGTGAGTCGGTCTTTGACCTCTTGTAAGCTGTTTTCACAAGTTTCATACCACTCAAACATTGTCTTCCTCTTTGTTAAAGCTGTCAATGGAGAAGCAATAATCGAAAAGCCATCAACAAACATGCGATAATAATTATCCAAACCCAAGAAACTCTAGATGTTTGTAGGAGTGAGGGGTCTCAGTCAGTTTTTTACTGACTCAATCTTTCTAAGATCAACCTCTACACCATGGTTAGGCACAACATTACCAAGGAAGCTCACTGATCTCATCCAAAACTCCCATTTGCTGAATTTTTCATACAACTGATGTTCCTTGAGTACTTCTAATGTCATTCTCAAATGTTGTTCATTCTCTTCTCTTGTCTTAGAGTATATGAGGATGTCATGTATGAATACTATGATAAAAGAATCAAGGTATATCTGGAAAACCCTATTCATAAGGTCCATAAACGCGATTGGTGCGTTAGTGAGACCAAATTACATGACAAAAAACGCGTAGTGACCATACCTAGTACGGAAGGAAGTCTTGGAAATGTCCTCTTTTCTCCCTCTAAGCTGGTGATACCCTGACCAGAGATATATTTTAGAAAAGAAACTTGAACCTTGGAGCTGATCAAATAGATCATTAATCCTGGGAAGAGGGTATTTGTTCTTTATAGTGACTTTGTTGAGTTTCCAATAATCGATACACATTCTAAGGGTTCCATCCTTTTTCTTAAAGACCAACACTGGAGAACCCCATGGGGATATGCTCGGCTGGATGAAGCCTTTATCATGTAGATCTTTTAACTGCAACTTCAACTCTTTGAGTTCAGCTGGAGCAATTCTATAGGGAGGAATGAAAATTGGTTTGGTGTTGGGATATAAGTCAACAAGAAAGTCAATTTCGCGTTCAAAAGGGATTCCTGGTAAATTCTCCGGAAAGACATTTTGAAACTCATTCAATATGGACACAGATTCTATGGAAGGAACTTCATTTTCTAAGTTGTTGACTTTGACTAAGTGATATAAATACCCCTTAGATATTATCTTATTGTCCTTAAGATGGGAAACTATTTGTCCTGTTGGATTTGAACTACGCCCTCCCTATTCCAGCTTTAACTCATTAGGAAACAGAAACCTTACTACCCTTCTTCGACAGTCTATAGTAGGATAGCATTTATGGAGCCAACCTATACCCAAAATTATATCAAAGTCAAGCATGGTTAATTCTTTTAGGTCAACATAGGTAATTCTATCAAGAATAGTTATTGGACAATCTCTATATACCCTTTCAGCTCTAATGATGTCACATATGAGTACTTACTAGAAAAGGTTCATTCAAGATCTTAGGAAGCAAGTCAAATTTACTAAATACTAAAAGGGTAACAAAAGACAAGGTGGATCCTGGATCTAACAATGAATACACATGAAAAGAAAAGACATGAAAGTTACCAGTGATGACATCAACTGACTTCTCCTGCTCCTCTCTACCCTTCAAAGCATAGAACCTGTTCATCTTGGGAGGCTCGACTGTAGCAGTAGGACTAGGCCAAGGCTGAGTATCTGCCTTGGCCAGATTCTTTACATGTGGGAAGTCCCTGATCATATTCCCACTCTTGCCGCACCAATAGCAGCTATTAGAACATGCCATGCACTCACATCCATGCGAACGACCACACTTACCACACGGCTTTGTGTCACGCTGGGCTTTTCTATCATTGCCCTTCTTGGGGCTAGACTTGTCCCCTTTGGCATTAGTGTTCCTGGAAGGAGTAGGATAACCTGAGTGTTGGTGCCCCTTTTTGAACTTGGGAATGTCCTGGACTCCAAACAAACTCCTACTAGTGATAGAACCAGCCTGATCTTAGGTCCTAGGCTTCTTGCCTTCTCGGTCTCTCTTTCTCCGACAAATCTCCTCCACCTGTTGTGTGTGTACCATCAACCTAGCAAGGTCCATGTTATCATGCAACATGGCTGCCCGACATTCCTCCTCCAAATCCTTCGATACACCATTCACAAACCTGCTCATCTCATCTCTGCTACTGGACACCAGAGAAGAAGCATATTTGGAACATTTAACAAACTTCAATGAGTATTCCTTGATTGACGAGCCTCCTTTACATATGTTGATGAACTCCTCAACCTTAGCCCCTCTCTGCTCTCCGGGAAAGAACCTCTGTAGGAATCAAGTCTTGAGAATGTCCCAAGTGATGGGGACTTCTGCAGGTGCTCGACCATCTACCCACATGTTGTACCATACCTGGGCCACATCCTTGAGCTGGTATCTAGCCAACTTAGCCTTCTCCTCTTAATTAACAACCATAGCACATCGAATCTTGTGGACCTCGTCCATAAACTCCTGGGGATCCTCATTGGTTCTGGACTCAAAGTAGACTGGAAGATTCATCCTGGTGAAATCTCTCAGTCTGCTAGCCATGGTGCTAGCATGTGGGTTCTCCCTTGGAGAACCCTCTCTAGTGGCCTGGGCTGTGATAGCATGTTCTTGAGCAGTGATGACTTGGTCTATTTGAACCACTATTGCTCTCACTTCTCCATCCATCAACGCAACTGGGTTGACAGACACTTGCACTTTAGCAGCTGGGGCTTGAGGAGGAGCTTGGCTTCCCCCAGCAGCTCCTTCTCCAATTCTCATGCCTGCGTTTCTTCTTGTGTTCATTCTTCTACACACACGCACTAGAAGGAAGTTAGATGCTAAAATGACACAAAATGTCAAAGCTTTACACAACACGATAAAGAATAGAAGAAGGGAAGATTCTTAACACCGCTAAGTCTCTAAGTCATGGTTCTGGTGCACTTCACTACCATAAGCTAGAAACTACGCAACGTGGTTGTTTTAAGCCTTAGTTCCTATGTAATTTAACCTCATGCTCCAATATCAATATTGTCACACCCGGGTCCTAGACCCTAGATAAGATCGACGTTGTTAACCTCTCAGAGGTCGCAGACAAGCCTTTTCTTAGATTTCAACATAATCATACAGTTAAAATTTAGAGAAAAATTAAATTTTTTTAACTTTACTGAAGTGTACTTAGACTTCATATAATTTCTGCATAAGAGTGATATACTAAAAGTTCAAACTAAACAACCATCTATTAACGGATTAAATAATCGAAATGGTGAATTCATATTATCATTAATAGTTGCAAAATTAGCCTTAATACGTAAGCTTGAACAATTGTTCGAAAGGGAACTCTAGGGACAACATCAACTAGCTATTTGTCTTATCTACTAAACATATAATAAAAGCGTAGGCATCCTCAAACTCAAGAGGACGTACGAAAGACTGGAGGTACTAGTCCAAACAACTTGAACTGATCTTCAATCTTCTTCAAGGAACTTCACCCATAAAAATAGTAATTGTTAATGGGTTAGTACACACTTGTAATAAGTATGGGTGTATTCACATAAACACATAAAGACTATGCATGATCAATAAAAGCTCTTCCTATAGCAACATGTCATTTTTGAAAGTAAAGTCGCTTTACTTTCCTAATTCGTTATTTATGAATCATTCTATTAATATGACATATTTTCATGCATTTAAAGCACACAAATCATTTTATATATGAACGTAAGACCTTGGAATCATAAACATAATTTTAAAACAACTCAAAGAAAAATTAATATATTTTTCTCCCTCTAAAGCTGAGAGCTCCTTAACCCATACTTAATTTATTTTTCAGTCTCTTTTTTCTTTTTGTTGCGTAGTTTAATGATGTCCTTTGATCTTATGTTTTACTTTCGATTGCAATCATTCGTTGTAGTCCCATTCCTACAACGAATCAAGTAAGTAATTCAAAGACTATGGAAATGATTTGGCTACCCTACTTACAAGTTATTTCTTTCCACGCTTGTTATATTCGGCATGAAATCTTAGTAAGCCAATCTTTATTGGCTATGAACATTATTTGATCATTTGCATAGTATAAAGATGTTGGGGGTATATATCAATACTCCAATATTTAAGCCATTATGTTTTTCTTATTGGCCTAAGCCAATAACTATTGAAACTTCATACTTATCAACACTGATAATTTTTATATACTTATGCTTTGCTTACTTAGTTAACTTTGAACTTATATTTCTGCTTCTTTGATCTCATGTTCACTCTGAACATACTTCTTTTCTTTCTTTCTTACTTTCTTACTTTCTTAAAGAAATCTTTAGCATTGACTGATATAGATCATGTGAGCTAACATGAAATGCAGTGTTTTCCCCACACTTAAACGAGGTGGTTCACCGGCTAAAGTGAAACTGCATACGTCCTAGTTCTTTTAGTTGATCCACTAGCTAGTAACCTTTGTTGGCAACATAATTCAAAGACTAGGAGAATTTGGAGACCCTTATCCACCTGGTATTTCATCTCATGAGGATTACATATGCTTGTAGAAGATCATTAGTAGTCAATCGGTGCTTTTATCAATTTATCATATTTTACAACTTTTAGAGTTGACTCATACATTATGGAAGCTTTCTTCTAGTATGAGGTATGATTAGCTCAATGATGACTTGTCATCCCTTTCTATACTTGTTGAATGTGAACTTAAATCTTACATTATAGTTATGGTGTGAATGAGACTTGTATCATGATTGCTAACACCCTCATATGTGAGTATCTTTAACATAATTGATTAGGTGCAAGTGAGACTTATCTCATATTATTTGATACCCCATTCTAGGTAAATTTCATAACTCATAAGCTTTAATTATGTCATTACTCACTTTATCTTGTTCAATGTTATTTGATAGTCTTGTACCGTTCATTATGAAAGTTATACGGACCTATTCAATTTACTACTATGTTCTCAACCTCATTTAGATAGGGTATGTTGGGACTTGTCCCAATGATTGGCATACCCTAGGTTATAAGTTCATTGACTTACATCTTGTCAAGTCAATCTTTAACGTTTATTTGGCCTTACAAGAATATCACAATTTACATTGGCCATATAAGATTAGTATGATTTAGTCATTGGCGAACCCTATATCATATTTTTGAAATAATATTGCTCGCCAATTTATTGGCATAACCCAAACTTTCACTAAACACTGTTCATGAGAATATCATTATCCAAGTCAATTAACTTCATGTATATATTAACCTGATCATTTTAAGCAAGCCAACTTTTAACATTTGATTAGATTATAATAACAATTTCATCTTCTCAAACACATTTGGCATTCCAACTTTTCTTATCTCATGTGAATGAAATTCTAATGATACGGATCTAACCTATTGGTTTCATACGACATTATCAAATCATGGAAACCTACATATAATGATCAGTTAGCACCACATACCAACAACATGCTTGAGATTTTTATTTTACATACTACTAGAATCGAAATAGGGAGTACTAGGCATATAAACATTTGAAACTCTAATTGGGAGCAACCCTAGTTTCGGTGTTCTTGAATTCAAAAACGTTTTGAAAGCCTCATGGGGCAAGGAATCCAAGAGAGAAAATCCATACATTATTTTAGAATTGAATCTACAAAGATCACCCTATACATTGCACAGAAATGTTGAAGGATTTCCTTGAAATCATCTAAAGAGAACCGATCTGGTTTTCTTAGTTTGTTCATTGTTTTCTTTTTTCAGTCGAGGGTTTCTATGGATAGTGTGAGTCTAAGTCTTAGGAATTGATTATTTACCAATTCAACTTTGTCTAATTAACTTAATTAAATAATTAATTAGCTAATTACCAAAATGCCCCTCCTAAATTGACTAAAAATAGGAGAGCATTTGACTTAGCCAAATCTTAAAAATTGCTAAGCATTTGGGTTGAACCATGATTCTTAATTAATTAATTAAGTTGATAGTTTAATAATCATGTGACCTAGGGTAATTACTAAAGTAACCCTAAGTCACTAGGACCATAACCAACCCCTTTGGATCATCAAAGGTTAGGTACTAGGATGTTTCTTGAGTTAGTTACTCGGCTAGTGTCACCCGGTTAGGTCTTAGGATTTCAGACTTACTAGTTAGTTTATTTTAGTTAGTCTTACGTTAGATAGATTGTTAGGTAAGTTAGTTAGAGCCTAGGATTGGTTAGGCCCTACGTGGTTTTACCCGTACGCGGTCCTGCCCCCTAACTGTTCTGACCGAATTTGGTTGGGCTTGGCGCTTGGTCTCTTGGAGGTTAGCACATGTGGTTGCACATGTGCTTCCACATGTGTTGCTGTGCACTTCTTTTTGATGCACCCTAACTATGTCCTTGGGCACTACTTAATATACATGATCATTATAAATGATCGTGCCATGAAACCTATGCTTGACACTAGGATGCCTCGTAGCTAATGTGTGTAATATGAAGTAAAAAATTTTAGCTTACGGTCTTCATTGCATGTAAAATTCCTAAAAAAGCTTGGATTGAAGCATTTGAACATCAAAGTATATCTTAATACATAGAAATTGACTAACACCCTTAAGCCAATATTCTCTAACATGCCCAATATTATCAATGTTGGGCATTGGGATGCCTATGTAACCCAATATATATTCTTAAAACCTAATAGACCCTTAACTAGACAAGTACTTTTTCTGGAATGATACATATGTGCTTCTTGAATGATATGCAATAAGTGAAATATGTGTGTCTCTTATTTTGGTAGACTTGTATCCCTTACTTGATACATTTAGAATGTGAATATGAGTTGTTGAATTAGTATTCTAAAGCTTCTTAGTGTTGTATGTGTGATTTACATGTGACCTTGAACATTGTTAAGAAAGTCCTTTATGTGGAACCTTCAACTAGTTGGAAAGTTATGATATCCTTGAAGTTGAAAGCGATAATGGTATCCTTCTTTTATGAATGGTGGACTTAGGATTGACGAATTTACATGCAATCATTCTTAGGAAAGTCATTGAGCTATCCTCTTGAGCATTGTAGGTAGCCTTAGTGGACCATCTTTGGTACGGTGTAGTGTGATTGGTTTTTGAAATAGATATAGAACCTCTTCATCTACTCCTTTATTGAAATACTATATCCGAACAAAGACTAGCACTGAGTGATTATAGTTAGGGAAGTAACTCTAGTTAAGGATGAGGCTAGAGTACAAATATACCCTTCATATTTCTTAATCATGTGCCTACATGGGATGCGTCCTAGTTCTACCATTTGTCCGTCGAACAAACCTCAAATGGAGTAGATTCATGATTCCGGATTCCATGCATAGCTAGTATGGTCTATGTCGGTTATTGCCTATTCTCATCATATGGGATATATACTAGTATTGAAGAAGTTTTATGAAGCTTAGGTGGTGGTATGAGACTCTAGACGTTGCACAATTAGGCTTTGAAGATGTTTGTGAGTGAGTCCCTAGGTCTTACCCAGGACCATTACCTGAATGTCCTTATGTGATGAATGTCTCTTAATGAACAAATAGAGATAATGAATTAAGTTGGAAAGTATGTTAATTACTAAGTACTTAATTAGAGTAGTTTAAGTGTTGCTTAGTTAAGGTGTGAAGGGGGCATAGAAATGGTCACTTCATGTCTTACTGAAGAAAGTCTTAATAATGACTCTAGTTAGGCAGAGTTAATTGAATAAGTAGACATGATCCAAAATTAGGTAGTCTTAAGGATTATTTAGGAAAGCTTGGAGAGGGTGTATGATCGTTCTCTTCTTGCATTACTTAAGTAAGTCTTTTGATAACCGTTCAGAAGAGAGTTTCATATCATATGCTTACTATAATGTGAAGTGAGAATGATTTTATCTTAGGTAGTCTAAAGGATCTCTTAGGTGTATGTGAAGGGATTGTATGGACGGTCACTTCATAACTCACTTAAGTAAGCCTTTGAATCACCTTTGATAGGAGGGTCTCATGTTTGTATGTATTGTAGGTGTTATTGATGCTATACTGTAATGTGTGAATTGTATGACATGCTACAGTGAAGGTATAGTGAAGTTCACTGTGAGCTCACCGTAAGATTCATTAAATTGATATAAATTGCCTTCGGCTTGATTGTGTTCTAAATGTGATGTTTGGTGCTTAAATATGATGCTTATACTTTTAATATGATGTTTTAATCAAAAAGAGCATGTTTCTCATAAATGTCCGTTTCTCATGTTTTATGCATTAACATTTACTTAGTACATGTATCTATAATAATTCCATGCATTTTGTTATATCTAAAGGTCTAAGTTTATGGTGAGAAGCATCTTGAAGCAAAGCTTGGAAACTATGATTCTTTCAAGCAAGTTGAAGTTTGTCCTCACTTGATTCGAGGGCATAACAATCTTTTGATATCTTTTATTTCATAATTGTAATAGACTAAGTATTTCTAAATTAGTATGGTATGGGACGTGTCCCAAGTATTCTTGAGTCTAAGATTGGCATATGTTGAGACTTAGTGCTTCTATGATTTTTGATATGAAAGTTGTTTTAAGATATTTCGTGTGAAAAGTTTTAATTCCGCACAACTTTTCATACATGTATGAGATGAATGATGTCAAAGGGCTTGTACAAGACCTCTGAGAGGTCAAGTACGCCGAGTTTCCCTCCAAGAGTGCCATATTTTCTAGGGTGTGCTTTCTGGGTTTGAAATAGAGTTCCATTTTGAAATATATTTAAGTCATCTTTTAACAATCATAACTTAGTTTAGGACATAGGACGCTAACCCCTTTTGAATTAATAATCATTAGCTCATTAGGAATTGCATGAGAATATCCTTTCAATACAACCCTCATATCTGAGATCATCACGTTATGATCATCATGTCATAATAAGACACATAGGAAATTCATAACCAACCTTATATCATTATATCTTAATTATAATCTCACACCATCACATAATCAATAAATTTTACCAACACCTACTCAATACAATTAAAGACATGCTTCAATTGGACATCATCACCAACTACAAACCATCACAATTGAAGTAAAGGTCTAAGACCACAAAGTCTTACCAATTATCCTTCAAAATCCATCATCATTGGTCTTACCCTCAACAAATCCATTTTCATACATAAATAGGTCTAATAACATCATTCAATAGTAATTATAACAAGAACTAAGCCAATTGCATCAATATTAATCAATTAAACATGAGTTCATAACCTAGGGTTAGGGATTTGGGTTAATTCATGATGTATTCCGCATACTAGCTTAAATCATTAACAAGTATAATAATTGAACAATAATACATCATTATCTAATCATAATCATAAAAATAAACCATAAACAATACAATTTAGAAGATCAAATTCTGATTAGAAAGAAACCCATATGAAATCATCTTTTTGAAACCAATATTTGAAGAGCCCTTTAGGGAAAGGAATCCCAAAGGTTAAAGGTTCCCATACCTTTTTAATACTTTAATGTTGATGGATAAAAGTGATATTCTTAATTCCCTAAAACCCTTTGACCTTGGTCTTCTATGGAGTTTCTTTGGGAGTGAGAAAGTAGAGTAATTTGGGTTTGGGATAATTAACTAATTAAGTTTACCACACCTAAAAGTTTGAAGTACAAGCAGGTCTGACCTAAGATACCCCGACCTATGGTAAGTAGGTCAGTTGACGCTCATGCCCCAAAACAACATGCTTGTCTGTTGATAATTTCAGAGAGTTGTCAATTTTTCCATTTTGGAAAAATGGCTAAGTGTCCATCGACGGAGGCATCGACGACCTGTCGTCTAGCCTACGCCCCGTCGATGGAAAGCGTAGGTAGGCTAAGGTACACTAAAAACACTCTAATACATGTTTCAAACCATTCTACTAAATTTCATAAAATTCCAACTCCTAAAACCCTGTTAAATAGGCTAAGGCAGACTAGCATCTCTTTCTTTAATGTCCAAACGTCATGGACGTGTCTTGACGTCTCGACAATAAAACTTCCTACATGACTTATAAACATTATTTTTTTACCTAAAAACAATGTTACAAACGTCATACAATCACGTGAGAATCTAGATTAGGTTTTGGACTTTCAGAGTGTTACAATTGTGTAGTATATGTCTTGAATTGGGATAATCGGCATGCTCTGCTTATGGTGGCGGTGCTTATGTGATATAATTTTGTAGAATGTGGCCTCATAGGCATTAATTTATGCATTGTGAACAATGTGTCCTTGTCGGAAATACTTTATGAATTATGATGTTTCTTGTTTGAACTTGTCAATGTTATCATTGTGAAGGTTTATATGACTTATGTGTGTATGTGAAGTGAAAGTATGAGTTTTTCTGATTGATGATATGTGTCTATAGTAGACTATGGCGATGTATTCTTATGTGTATACTTGATAGTGAAGTATGAGTTCTTCCTAGTTGACTATATCAGTCTTATGATGGTTTATGTAGATGTTTCTATAGAAGTTGATCGGGTGACTCGTAGTTGACCTAGTTGTCCGTATTTTCTACTTGAATATGTATGTGCATGTGATAAAATAATGATATGTTTGTCTTGTTGTGGTAGACCTATGTCCCTCTACATGATACATAAAGAATATGAATATGACTCTTGAATTAGTAGTCTAAAGTACCTTTGTCATGTATGTGTATGTATGGTTGAAATATAACCTTGAACATAGTTAAGAGGGTCATTAATGTGGAACCTTCAAACTAGATAGAATGTTTTTATATACTTAAAGTTGAAAGTTGTAATGATATCCTTCTCATGTGAATGATGGACTGAGGGCTAGGTTGGCTTGAAAGGCATGGAACCATCCTTAAGAAAGTCATGAAGCTATCCTAGTAACCATTGTGTGGCAACCGAGTGTACCCATCATTGGTAAGGTGTATTATGATTTTGTTATTACTACTATATGGTACCTCTTCATATGCCTTTATGATTGAATTACTCTATGAGAACAAAGGCTAGCACCGAGTGAGTATGCTTGGGGAGTTAATAGAAGAATAGAGTACAAAGAAACCCTTGATATTCCCGAACCATATGCCTTCATAGGGGTGTCCTAGTTCTACCCTTGGCAAGTAGAACACCCTCTATCGGAGTAGGGTTGACTCCGAATTCCATGCCTAGCTAGTATGGTCTATGTCAAGTTTTGCGTATTATAATCATGTGTGATATATTCTATTTTTGGATAAATTCTAGAAAGTGTAGGTAGTAGTATGGGACGCTATCTAGATATTGCACGAGTAGGCTTTAAAAATGTATGTATGTAGGGTCTCTAAGTGTTATCCAAGACCATTGTGTGAAAGTCCTTCATTATTGAATGTCTAAGTTAATGCATGTAAATGAAGAGGCAATTATCTAGAGTATCTTTAAGGATTGCTTAGGTAGGCTCGAAGAGGGTGTATAGGCGGTCATTTCATGTTTTACTTAGGTGAGTCTTAGACTAACTTTAGGTAGGGAGTTTAATTGATGAAATAGGAATAATCTTGCCTTAGACAGTATTAAGGATCACTTAGATGTGTGTGAAGGGGTTGTATGAGCGGCCTCTTCATAAATTACTCAAGTGGGTCTTAGGATAACCTTTGGTACGATGTTCTTATGCTTATATGCGTGCAGTGATATTGATGTTATATTTTGCAATGTGACTTATATGTGAGTATGTTGACTTAAAGTGGTTTCTTATACTGACGTTATGAGGTTTTCTTAAAAAAAGAACACGTTTTATACAAATGTCCTTTTAGCATGATTTTATTGCATGTCACCATACTTAGTGCATTCTAATGAACTAATTCCATATATTTTGTCTTATCTCTAAAGGTGTAGGTGGCAGTTGAGAGGAGTCATTTGATGTGAATCTTGGATATTTCATTCATTCTAACAAGTTGTGGTATGCCCTCAATTTATTCGAGCACATAACTATGTTTTAGTTATGTTGTGAAGTGACATTGTATTAGACTTCCATATTCCTATTTTTTTGATGTATGGATCGTGACCCAAGATGTTCGTGTGTCTAAGATGGCTACAACGAGACTTATCCTTTTTCCTAAATTTTTTTATGAAAGATATTTTGAAGTATTATTCAATTGTTCTGAAAAGTTTCAACTACGCTCTACTTTTAATATCTACATGCGATGAATGATGTCAAAGGGGTTTTATAAGACCTCCGAGAGGTCGAATGCGACGTGCCACGATTTGAGAATACCATTTCTTCTAGGGTATAATCTAAGGTCTTGACAAGCCATGGAGTGGATTCCCCTTAAATTTTAATTGTGAGCTCATTTTGAGCATCTTAAATGTAATGTTATTGGGAACTCACACGATGTTTATCAGAAGCCGTATGTTAATATTGTTACTTCCTCATTTTGATGCTTAGGGATTGTTTTATGTATCATAAAATAAGGGGGTCTGGCTTGATTCATGCAGAGAATTCATGGGAACTGGTTAGAACATAGAACATTGGAAGTGTAGGGATACATGACATAATTGAGTGTTGCATGAGCTTAATTCCTTCCATCCCATTATTACTATTTTCCAGACGTGATGAAGCCCGAGGAGTTCCGGAGGACCTTATAAGAAGATTGTATAGTATATAAAAAAATTTAAAGGAGAATGGATGGGAAGAACACTCCTTATAGGATCAAGTATATATATACTGCAAATTACAATTTTCGTCTTATTAAGAATCCCAAATTTGTCGATTAACTACTAGTGTTAGTTTTATTGTTTACTCCATCATAGATAAATAATCTTAAAGGAAGACGGTTAACTCATTGTAATATCCTATATTTTTCATCAAGGAATGTAAGGTTATTCAATTTCCTATTGCTTTGGCATCAATCCAACACTTGTATTACGAAGTTTGTCTTCTATGTGCCTTAGGTAGTGACTGATCCGTAATCGAAGTATAAGATCACTAGTGTAGATAATTATCTCATTCCTCTTCCCTAGTGCATTTAAGTGAGTAATCTAATATGAGTTTAATACTAGATGTATGGGCTTGCTCCATCAAGTATTAACATGCAAGGTTTAAACGTGTCGCATCGTCAATGCTCTAACCCTTTGAACATATTCCCCTTAAAGAAATCAAAATGATCCTAGATTGCACATGGTACAAATGTTTGTATGTTGTATAAACAATCTTCCGATATCTGTCCAACTTACTTCAATTGTCTATTACATCATCTTTTCACATGTTCATATGTTCCCTTTATTAATTATTACTCCCTTTTTGTTATACTACAATCTTACCTCACACGATCCCTACTTGCTCTTTATACATTTTATATGTACTTATTTGGAATAAGTTTCCGTCCATAAGTTGAATCTTCCCTCGTTCTCCCTTCTTTCCACGTTCATGTACTTCTTGTGTTTGATGTTAGTTAAGCTGAATGTTAAATGTCTTCATCTGATGATGTGCTTCACTTTGAGATTTCAAATTCTTACTAAGTCATATAATCTCCTAACTATTACGTTGGTATCGTAACATTTGCTTCCCATTTGATTATTATTATAGTAAGTCCATATTCATATGTCTTCTAGTACTGCTCCATAGTTCCAAATTTCGACAATGATTATGACCAAAATCTTAAAAGAGTTATGATCATCAATGAACAATCTCAAAAGAGTTATGATAAAGAAAAGAACAATATCTTATGAATATAACAACAACAATCTCAAAGATAAAGAAATTAAATGAAGCAATCTGTATAATTATAAGTGGATGCCAAAGGGCAAATGCCTAGCATGGGTCAATCCCAATTGGTATAGAAGGGTGGCAGCTTAAGGGCGAAAACCTAGCATGGGATGATCCTAATTTGTGGAATTATAAGGACATCATTCGAGGGGTTAAAGTGACTTGCATGGGTCATCCTATTCTACCACTGATAAGATGGTCATTTGTGTCATATGCATTATAAAGATTATAATGCACAAAAAAGGGATGAAAAGAAAGTAGCATATTGTAACAACCCTCAAAATGAAATAGGCAAAACTAGAGCCTATCATGTGTGTTACAAATTAATAAGGTGTTAAAATGATGAATTATAGCTTTAGGGGTCAGTTTGTAGAGTTTGGAAGTCAAACACCAAAGAATGACTAAGACGTTTAGAAATTAGTCCTTGTGTGTGCTAGTGTGTCTTTCCATCTTTTATGCGGTGTTTGGTAACTAAAATTATAGGAAGGGGCTCTAATACCTAGATAAAAATGCTTAGGATTGAAACATCCGGGTAAAATTCCCCAAGAACAACCCTAAGGGTCCTTGAAGAGGACCCGAAACATGGTATGAAGCTGCTAATAGAAGTCCAAACAATAACCCTAAACCATGCTCAGTTGATCGAACAATGCCCCGTCGTTGGGGGCGTGGATCCACACATAGTTATGGGATCTTAGCCCCCATTTCGGGAGTCTATGACTAAAATCAAGGACTAACAGGACGTTCTTTCATGACCCGAGGGTATACCTAAGAAGAAATTGCATCCTTAAGTAATGGCATGACGTATTCAACCTCTCGTAGGTGTAATACAAGAACTTAGACATCATTCATCACATATATATATGAAAATTAGTGCGGAATTAAAACTTTTCACACAATAGACCATACATCAAAATCTCTTTTATAGAAAGCATAGGAAATGCTAAATCTCCTTGTCTCCATCTTAGGCATAAGAATATGTTGGGTCACGACCCATACATCAGCAAAATAGAAATATCAAAAACTAATACAATGTGTTTTGAAAGAAAATCTAAACATAGCTATGTCCTCGAATCATGTGACAACATAGAAAGACTTGATTTAAAGGATGCTAATTCCAAGCTTCACTTCAATAAACTCCTCACTTGCCACCTACACCTTTATATATAAGTCAATTTAATGAATTAGTACATTTATTGCGGCACGTATGGTGTCCTGCAATAAAATCATGCTAAAACAGACATTTATTCATAATATGCTTTTGTATGCTCTTCGTAGGAATCCTCATAAAACGAGTGTGAGAATCCCTTTTCAAATCAACATAGACATATAAGTCATATTTCAAGTAATCCACAATATATAATTAACATCACCTCAAACCATATAAGCATATAACCCTTCTAAAAAAGGTTATCCTAAGACTTATTTAAGTAAGACTAGAAGAAACCACCCATACACCGTCTTCAAGCACACCCAAATAATCCTTATGACTACCTAAGATAAGATTATTCCTTTTCACCACTTATACTATCTACCCAAGGTTACTCTAGACTCACTTGAGTAAGAGATAAAGAGTGTCACGATTGGGAAAAACCTCCTAGACGTAACGGGCGTCTTCATCCTCAATAAGGACTTAAACTATCGCTTAGCATACATCATGGCACATCATAGGTAGAAAAATGCGGAAAATCTAAAACTTTTACAAATGAAGTATACGTAGATTCTCGCTTATCGTATATGGAGTTTACATAGACTCCTTGTTTTGCATAGTCAATTCATTTAGGTAGTCTAATATTGTCCCACATTTAACCATCTATCACAGAAGCATAAGAATTCTTGCACATCCTTTGCACTAGTACATATGACACATATAGCTTACAAAAAAGTCTCCAAAATATAAGGAAAGAAACAATTATCTTAGGCATATCCAATACTAATCAACCTAGAAACAAGGCACCAACTCGGTATCGAGGACTCACCAACAACTTGGGAAAAGGTGTACGTCTTCCTTGCAAATGTCCTAAAAGCTCTTCAATGGTTGAATCCTACAATGTTGGGAAAAGGGAAGAAATATGGGTTAGTACAAATCACGTGTACTAAGTGTTTCTCGTATGCATAAAATAAGCAATGCATGAGAAAATGGACGATTTAGTTAAAATCATGCTTAGTATCAAATGCACATACAAGAAAGCATTATAAGTCAACCCAACATGGTATTAACCCAACATATAAGAAACACAAGTAATACTTGTGCACTGCCATGAATAGAACACCATAATCCTATCCAAAGCGAAGTATCAAATTAAGTCACCTACTCCATTTATACAACATAACCTCATCTTTCATCATAAAATGATTGATTCATAAAATTATATATAACTTGACACATATAACATGTAATCAACTTAATTAGAAAAAAAAACTACTAGAACGATCCATTAGGATCCCACATGTGATGTGTAAGAGAAGTCCCATACCCTCCCTCAAACTATGTAGAAACCTTTAACAAAAGTCCCTAATAAGAGTTAACATACTTAACTTGTTCATTTACTTTTACATTAGGGAAATAGTTGCAATAGCCGACGTTAACCCATGTGAGCTACATGGAATTTGGTATTTTACTCTGACAGTGAAAAGACAAGGGTAACACTTCCCTAAGGAGTGTGCTTCGTACATAGCTATCTAGGTGGATCCACTAAGCAAAGAAACCTATATGGTCACATAGTTAAGGCTCAAGGAGATTGTTAGTAGAAATGTTGACTTGCTAGACGTGAAGGCTTCCATCTTATGAGACAAAACATCATATGGGAATCTAGACTTACTAAACATGAGGAATCCCATGTGGGGAACAAGACTTACTAAATGTGAGACCCCCATATCATTTACATGCTCTCGGTGCTAAGAATTTATTCACAATAGTCTCTTTTAAACTCCCGTGTAACAATCTCATCATAATTCCTCATAGGTAACTATAAGTGAGAACTACCCCTTTCACTTTATAAACCTCAAACAAGTGAGTAAGCCTTTCACTTGACACTTTATTCTAATCGTGAGAACTACTTTTAATCATATAGTAGTCATATCATGACATGCATACATACTTCATAATTATTTCAATTTTCTAGGGTTAAGGATGAGTAATGCTAGTCATCAACATCACAACCACACATTAAACATAGGAGCCTTACTATCTAAGTAACTCATCTATCATCGTTGAATTCATGAAAGAACCAATCGATATACCTTTTTGTCATTTCATGACCTTCATACTTCCATTACCAAATAATACATAAACAATGTAAATTCAAGAAGTATACATAGAGTTTGTCATTATGCATAATCCATATAGTCATCATCTTCCACAATTTCCATATAATTTCAAAATACAATGAGTTTAGGGAAGAAAAAGGGTCCAAGAGGAAATCTGAAGTGATTATCAATAATTAACCACAACTACATAGTTAAACAACAATAAAAGATCATAACCATCACAATTGAATAACAATTTTATTTTGGGAAAAGAACCCGTGTCTAGATTGAAACCCTAGTCTTGGTGAAGTTCGAAAAACACTTTGAAAGGACCTCTTCGGGAATGGAATCTCAAGAGTGAAACAAACCATACCTTGAGAATTATTGTTCCATGAATTTGAGATGGATTCCTTGGTGAATTTTTCCTTCTTTTGGAGCTCTACTGTTCCTTCAATGGAGGTGTCACATCCGGAGAGCACTCCCTAGAGTAACAAGTGTCGTCATCCTTGGAGAGTACTAAGACTAACCTCTTATCATTCGTCATTATATTTCATAGGTTAAAAAGGGTGGAAATTAAAACTTTTCGTATACATCCATATAGTGAGGTTTAACTAGATCTCTCGCTTAAACATCATATATGCATAGGGAGTTAACATAGACTTTTAGCATAGGAAGATTACATAGGCTTCTATGTTTAAGATACATACATAATATAGAAAGATAGTCATATAGGTATGTCTCACATTTAACCATCTAGAACGAGTACAATATTCGGGCATAGCCAATACTTCATTACAATAATAGCCACATATAGGCTTATACAATAATTGTCTTCAAATGAAAGAGAATGAACGAAATTTCTTGGACTATAACACCATAAAATATATAGATAGTGGCATCGTCCTTGGAAGGTGAAGACCTACCATACATAGAGAACGAGAGTCCAAGTTATCTTACAATGGCCCTTCTAGAAGCTCAATGGCCGGAACCTACTTAATTGTAGGAGAATAGAAATATAGGTTAGTACACACTTGAACTAAGTATGGAACATACACAAAAAAACATTTGAATTCATGCTAAAAGGGACACTTGTTTAAAACCATGCTTGTTACTTTGAAAATACTTATGCAAAACCAAGAACCCATATAAGCCAAAAATCACATATTCCTTAAGAAAGGACCATGTACAAAACTAGACAAACATAATGAAGTGTAATCAATTAAACATGTATCATATCATATTTGAGCACATAACAAACACAACTAAAACATCATATCATAACAAAAATCTGTATAAGACTTCATAACCTTAAAACATATGCAAGACCCTAACTCATAAACAACCATCAAGTCTACAAGTGCAATGACCAACTAAAACCCCACAACTTTACTTAACCAAGTAAACAAAAGAAAAGGTCGTAAGCTATGCCTAACTTCACATAACATTGTACCAAGAGTAGCCATCATCATATCTAACAATGTAGACCAATAGTATGTTTATAAATGAAACAAACATCATAAAAGATCATAAATATTTCAAGTCAACATATGCATAATCTTTACTTTATAAGACATAAGAACAACCTTCTACGACTTTGCTCAAGCCCAACTAGTGAAATGTATAGGTAGAGTCCTATACCCCTACCTAGACTAAGTCAAATTCCTTAAGTCACCCTAGTTAGTGTTCACTTTATTACTTCATTTTACTTTCGGAAACACTTGCCTTATACGACATAGACCACATTAGCTCAATGTGGAATTCATTGTCATGAAACCTAAACTGAAAGAAGGTTGACCACTTGCCAAGGTAGTATCAAAACATGAACATACAATTCTAGGTAGATCCACTAGCTAGTATTCCTATGGAGGCAACATCTTTCAAGAACTAGGAGATATACTTGTGACCCTCTTTATGCATATTGCATTATAGTCTCCATTCTCATGAGTACAATAGTTAACCTACCTTCCCTACATGGGAAGGGATAGTCTTCATTACTACTTCACTCGGTGTTAGGCTAGAGTCCCTTTTTAAAATGTCTTTAAGTTTTCCTTCTAACAATCATAACTTAGGTCACAGGACACTAACCCGTTGTATAGTCATAGTAATTTTCTCATTAGGAATTGCATGAGAACATCCTTTCAATATTATTTGAGATTAACACATTATCATCATCATATCATAATAAGGCACATAGGTAATTCATAACCAACCTTATATAAATACATGTTTATCATAATATCACAGTTCATATAATCAAGATATTTCAATTACATCATCATACTAACACCTACTTAGTCTAATCACAAGATACACTTCAAGTGATCTTCATCATCAAGTACAAGTCATCACAATTGAAGTTAAAGATTCAAGATCATAGGTCTTACCAATTTGTAACTCCCCATAGCCAAAAAAAGACCAAAAACTAGATTTACAGATAAAAATACCAGCAGGTGCAACCAACGGTGGCATCGACGGACTGTAGCCTGACCCACAGTCCATGCTGCACAACCGTCGATTGGATCAGAAACTCCCAATAATTTCAGAATAGAAAAATTGGTTAAGTCTTGGACGACGGATGGACTTACGGTCCATAGGTCAGAAGATGGTCTGTAGTCTATGACCGTTGATCAATAATCCCTTCAGCCAGTCTCTCACAGGAGCAACGAATGTCCAGCACGGTCTGTAGGTCGAACTACGATTGGTAGGTCTTACCGTAGGTGGGAAATTAACAGACAGTTAAGGGGAAATTTAGTTGGGTCAACTTCAAGTTTTAATAAATCTTAGCAAAAATGAATTAGGTGTCCCATTAGCTACCCACATATAGATAATTGAATTAGCTTTCCATAGCCACTGACCTTGCTAAAATCAATCCTCCCACTAAAAAGTTATGCCCGTATTAGTAAAGTCTTGTCGAATAGGCCCAACCGATAGACCAACCGACGGGGCATCAGTCAATTGACGACCGTCAATCCTGGCCGTTCATTTGTTTAACAACAACTTTTCCATGGGTTTCTTGGACCTTCCACACTCTGTTTAAACTATAATCTTCATTGTTTTGACCCAAAATCACCAGATTTTAGTTAGTTTCAGACTAGAAACATAATTAAAACATATCTAAGTCAAATCATTAATTCAAAACTTAGAAAATTAGAAGAAAGAGAGGAGAAAAATCATAAGAACCCCAGTGCAAGAACGCCACAAGCTCCAGCAGTTCCAGCCCCAAAACTTAGGTATTTTTTTGTGGATTTGATCACTAGGTATGTGGGATTTAACTAGTGGGTTCCTTTCACCCATTAGATCCCTAGTTTTGAGTTAGATTCTTGATTTCTTTATCATGATTAAAACTAAGGTTTCTAGAACTTCAATAGAACTTTATGAACTTATTAGTTTTATGTTGCAAGTCAGATTATCATGTTATTATTCAGTTTATTGTGAATTTCAGAACCCTAGCTTTGTATTTCTTTAGTTATTGAATTACACATGCTAGGTCAGATACTTCATATACTTCAGATATACTTGCCTCAGTCATAAATGCATCATTACCAGATTAATTGTTGCATTTTTAGTTTCGACCTATCCTGTATTTATAGAAACTCAAACATAATAAGTAAATTTATAGAATCCATGGGAGTAGCATAATACCGAGTTGGACTAGGGTTTAGCATACCCAAAAGTCCCATAAATGCTAGCCAAGTAGGTTGTATCTCCCCTCTGTGGGAAATCAATTTAGTGATCACGCCAATATGCCATTATGCCTTTGGCAATGTATATTGGGTCCTCTCGATGGGGCATATACATCGGAATCTACATTTAGCTCATATGATTTTATTCTCGGTTATTAGAAGCTCCCACAGTTTAGTTAGACTCTTTGCATTGACCAGTTATCAGTATATTTAGTATTTAATTTCAGCATGTTATAAATTGGTCATTGCATCCAATTAGCTCAAAATTGAGTTTATCATGTCAAATTATTATACTTGTTATTATTCTAGTTCAGTTTTGTTTTATTTAAGTTTTACTCTATCCTACATGCTCTGTACCTTTAAAAGACTGATGCATTCATGTGCTACATGTTCTTATGATGTAGGTTCAGGTTCTCAACATCTAGATCACGCATATATCGATTTCCGATCTCCAGTTCAGCAGATTGAGTGGTAAGTCCTCATTCTCCGAGGACAACAATAATGAGTGTAATTTTAGTCTTTATTCATTTAGTTTCAGTTTTTGCTACATTTAGCTGAGGAATTGTCCCATTATTTCTAGTCCAGTTTAGAGGTTTATTTCAAACATAGTTAGGTTCATCTTAGTATTGAGTTAATATTTCCTTTGTATTAAACTCATTAGTTTTCATATATATCTATTTTAGTATCTGGGTATTCCCCATTTTTTAATATTTAATTATGATATATCTTCCGCATCAGTTTATTATCTTTAGTATGATCATGATCATGCCAGCAGGGTTAGGTTGGTGTCACTTGTGGTCCTAGGATCCGTGTCCACGTCTTGGGGGTAGCTTGGGGCGTGACACAATTCATATTCATAATCTTCCTTAAATGGTCTTACCATCAACCAACCATTTTCACCCATATATAGGATTAACAACATCATACAATAGTAATCTGTTCAAGAACTAGGTCAATGTGTCCTTACTATCCCAATTAACTTCAACTCATAACCTAGGGTTATGGGGAAAATGGTTCAATATGAATTATATAAGAACTATATTAAATACGAACAATACATTACCCTAGACAGTTCATGAATTAAATAGAATAGTTAAAACAAGTCTAACAATCAATACATTCATCAGTTTCCATCAATTCATGACCAAACTCCTAGATTTTGGGAATTTCGGGGAATAAGACATGATATCTATGAACTAACATTAATCACCATCAATTACTCAACAATATACAATTAATCAACCATGAGTAATCACAATTACATATAATCAATCATCAATTTCAAGCGTAGAAGAAAACTTTAGAATTGGGTGATTTAGATATCAATTTTCAAAAGACCTCTTAGCAAAAGGAATCCAAAGAGTGAAGAAACCATACCTTAATGATGCTTAATCCACGAAATTCAAGTGAAATCCTAGAGAATCTGGTCTTCTTCATCATGATTTCTTGTTCCTTAATTGGAGGTTGAATAGAGAGAGAAAGTAGAGAGAGGTGAGAGCTTTTGGGTTTTAATTTCGGAATTTGATTTGAGTGAGTGAATGTGACATAAAACTTATTTAAAATCAATATATAGACCTCCCATTAAATAATAAAAAGACCCCTTACTTCAGTTGACCTTTTAGAGAAGTTAAACTTGAATTCCAAATTTCAGATTTTTGTCGAGGAACAAGTCCACGTCGCGGAGGTACTCCTACAAGTTTTCCTAAAATGATATTTAAATGAGTCCTCTATGTTTCCGTGTTTCAGACCAAGATTTTGGATCTTGGTGGACAAAGTACACGATGCGGAGACACATCATCTAAGGCCAATTTGTTGCTGACATGGGAGCTTGCTTAACAAAGTTTGGAGTCACTTCGTCGACCCCTAGGGCGACTGTTGGGGGGTCGGACCTGGATGTTTTCACCCTTTACACGCATTTTACCTATTTAAATTAATTTTACTAGTTTTAGACTTAATACAACACTTCCAAACCTTCATACAACCTAAGGACATTTTACTAGTCAAGTGCATTAGTTTTTCGAACGTCTTGGACGTTTATTGATGTCTTGACTCTAACACTTCCTTACTAGTATTAATAAATTAATTAAGGCTTGGAAACAATGTTTTAAACATTAGTTCATCATGTGAAGCTCTATATTAGGTTTTGGACTTTCTGAGTGTTACATGAGGTTTGAGTTGGGGAGAGAGAAACTAGGGAGAAGTTAGAGTGATTTGGGTTTGGGAAATAATGAACTATTAGGTTAGTTCATTGACTTAGGGTACTTATATGGTTAATCAATTATAACCTACCTAAGCCCCTAATTAATTAATTTTTCAATTCCTAACCACCACTAAGCTAACCTCTTTTAGACAATGAAGTGAGGTCTCAAACGATGAGACCCCATCAATTCCACGTTGACCAAACCAAAGGACCTTATTGGTAATCAGTGGTTTTGGACAGAGACTCCTTTTTAGAGGCTCTTGAGAAAATGTCTAAGTGTCAACTTAAGACACCATTGATCGAGCGTCGGCCAAATGATGGCTCGTCTACTGGTCTCTTGGTCACACACTACCAAGGGACTATTTGTGAGGGTCGATGGATGGGTAATCCTTAAGGACCCTTAGGGTGGTCCTTGGAGAGTCGTACCCGTACATTTCGACCTTAAAAATATAACATGTATTACCCATCTTTTAACCAAATTTGAGTTAATTCTGACACTTAAAACCACTTAATACGCACCAGGGCATGTGAAATTAGGTCTTAGGCCTAACTCACACCCCAAAAGCTAGCTAAAAGGGAGGAGGATTTTCCAAACCTCATAAAGAGTCCACCCATCTCATTAACCACCATGTGAGAGTTTTTGTCATTCTTTAATACCCCATCTCACGCCCTGTGCTTAGCGTCTGGTGCGTGGCAATTTTTATTTTGGGGGCCGAACATTAGGTGAGACGGACCCTGCTCTAAAACCATGTTAAATTAGGTCTTAGGCCTAATTGATACCCAAAATGAAATTTTGTCTTAGGACTAACTCACACCCAAAATCTAGCTCAAAGGGAGGAGGAATGTTGAATCCTTATAAGGAGTCCACCCATCTCACTAACAATCGATATTGGACTTTTGTCATTCATGTAACACTCCACCTCATGCGCAGTGCTTAACATCTGGTGCGCGATTTTTTTTTATTTTTTTAGGGTCCCAAAATCGGGTGAGACGGGCCCTGCTCAGATACCATGTTAAATTAGGTCTTAGGCCTAACTCACACCTAAAAATCTAGATCAAATGGAGGAGGATTTCCCAAGCCTTAAAAAAAGTCCACCAATGTCATTAACCATCTATGTCAAACTTTTTTCATTCTTCTAACAAGGCAAATAGCTCAATTTCACTAGTCTCCGAATGTTGTGGCCGTTACTTGACATTTTTACTATAACAACATTTTCTAAAGTCTTGGATCATCTAGTGAGGCTCAAGACTAAGTCATGGACTTTCAGAGTGTTACATTATCCATTCCGTAGGAACATTCGTCCTCGAATTACACCTAAAACATTTCTTGGGAGAGAAAAGACTCAATACTAGCAGACCAACTCCATTAAACACATTAACATGAAATCCCACATAGATTCTCATTTCATAATTTACCACATATAAGAGCTCAACAATTCATATCACATAATGGGAAACTACCTTTTCAATATCAACATCAGCTCAATATGGACATCAAGAGTCATCATGCAATCAACATTCTCACTACCATTCTCATAAACAAAACTATACACATACATATAAGTTCAAGTTAACAAGAGAGAATCTTTTCATGAATACTCATTTTTAGCATTAACCTTTACAAAGATATGCACATACTAAGAAAAAGAAGACAATTTCACATCATTCATGGTTTTTATCTTATGAATAACTACTAATCTAAATTTTACTAGGAGTAGGAGGAAAGAGACGAGGATAACTGGATTTAATGTCGGCCTCGGCCGCCCGTGTTGTACCTTCAACTAGATTGTTTCTCCATAGAACTTTTACAAAGGCCACCTCTTTGTTCCTCAACCTTTTGACTTGACAATTTGGGATCTCAACTGGAACCTCGTCAAAAGAAAGGTTCTCATTTACACCTAAACCTTCAATATGGAGAATGAACACTGGGTCGCCAATATATTTCTTGAGCATAGAGACATGACACGTTGGATTAACCGAGGCTAGTTAACTTGGTAACTTCAACTCATAAGCAATCTCCCCGACCCGTTTCACTATCTTATAAGGGCCCACATACCGGGGTGTAAGCTTCCCCTTTTTACCAAATCTCATCACCCCTTTCATGGGTGAAATTTTCAAGTAGACATAATCACCTATTTAAAACTCAAGATGTCTTCTCCTATTGTCGGCATAAGACTTCTGCTGACTATAGGCCGTTTGCAACCTCCATTATCATTCATACCTTCTCTATAGCCTCATAGATTATATTGGGACCAAGGACTGAGGACTCACCAATCTCAAACCACCGAACTGGAGACCTACATATCCTACCATAAAGTTATCAAAAAATACTTGAGTGGTAGCTATTATTATAGGAGAACTTAATCAACAGTACATGATAATCCTAACTACCCTTAAAGTCAATAACATTATAATGACCCCAAAATGAATTTGGTCAAACTAGAGCCTAATATATGTTTCATGAGATAATAAGTTCTAAAAAGGTTAATGTTATCATTTCAAGTCAGTTTGAGGAGTTTGGAAGAGTTTGGAGGTCAAACGTCCAAGGACGACCAAGATATCCGGAAGCTTGTCTAGTTGAACTAGTGCGTAGTAGTGTTTTTCAATAGAGATTTGAGGTATAGTATGAGGTTTAAATTGAGAATTGAGGGTTTATAAACATATAATTACATGAAAAGGGGAATTTTTTTTGAGCATGACACCCCGGTGGACCCAAATGTTGGCCTAGAAAACTGCAGGGCAGACTGTTTGTGGAGGCTGATGCATGTCCCGTAAACTAGACTTAAAGGGAGAGTTTTTTCCTGAGACTTAGGGACAAAGCTAAAAATTTTGTCCAAATAAAATCCCCGAACCAAGAACTAGAGGTGACCCCTCGACGCGTAGTGACTTTCTATTTTTGTAGAGTCGTTTTTAACTCAAATTAGAATTTCTTAATTGGTACAATAGGTGCAGGGGTCTTGAAAGAACTTTAGAGATAAATTATTGGCGGTTATTTTAGGGAATTAAAGTATATTTAAGCAGTGAAATAACGTTTTAGACTCTACACTCCAAATCCAAACTTCTCCCTCTCCAAAACCCTCTCAAGAACACCATTGAAGAAGAAGAATAATTGGAGGAAGCTACTAGGACGAAATTCGCAAAGGTTTTGAGCTGGGTTTAACGATCCAATTGAAGGTATGTGAATATTATTCATCCAATGGATTCTTCCATCCATGGACCCCCCCATAATTTTCCTCAATTGTGAATCCAAAATACCACAATCTAGGAAGGGTTGTGATTGTGTTGTAGGTAAGGCTTGATTGTGACCCCAATCTAGTGGGTAGCATTCAATTATGTTCATATGATGATTATGTGATGTTTTCATTCGGTTTACTTGATGAATTCATTTTTTTATATTGAAGGTGATCATGGTTGGTTTAGTCCATTAGAGGCTAGATTGAAGTTTCTATGTTGAACTTCGTCATTCCATTGTATTGAATTCTAATTGATTATAATAGGATCACATATATTTAAAGTGAACTAGGCCTACTTGATTAAGGATGATACTTACTTGTAAAGTTGGAATTGAACCTATGACTATAATTACCTTCTAATGATCAAATTTAATGAATTAGCATGTAATTAGACATGGATCATGATGGATTAAAGGTAGAAATCGATTATAGGGCTTGTATGCCATTGTTTCTAGGGCTTTGTTGGTGAAATCATTATGAGAGGATAGTGATTATGTACTCTTTTTCTTTTACACTTAGACATGAACAAGCTAGGGGAAGCAAGTTATCTCACATATATGGATTCTAAGTTGATGTAAAAATCTAAAATTAATCAAGGCATGCTAGACTAAGAATATCTTGAGGGTTTAATGTACAGTTACTTTTTGTGTAATTGACTTGGTGAGATAACACCAAGGTGAGATATCTTGATATGGTAGATATCATGGAAGCTTGAGATGGTAGATCTCATGGTAGCTTGAGTTAGTGAGTATCATGGAGGCTTGAGTTGAAACACGCATGGTAGCTTGAGGTGATAAATATCATGGTAGCTTAAGATGGAGAAAGCAATCTATCCCATGTTTAGCTTGATATTGTGTTTCAAGGATTCCTAGTCAAGTTAGATTGATTTTGTTAGGCCAAAACCACGTCATGGAAGCTTTATGGGAATGGTCTATACTCTCCTAATGTTAGCTTGAAGTGCATGCAAGGTGCATTTCATCGGAGCTTCATTTGCATGCAAGGCGCATTTCACGGGATAACTTGAGATTGGTTTCTCATGGTAGTTTATGGTTGAGGATACATACTCCCCTATGCATTACCTTGCATCTACATGATTGGATAGTTGTTAGGTTGGAACTATTGTATCCTTCCTTTGTTAGCTTGGAGTGTATGATGAGATGCATTCTATGGTAGTAGGTCTATTATGTTAACATGATAATATTAACAAACAAGGATTCAACATTAGATAGCCTTTATTAGGTTATCCTACAGGAGTACCTAGTATATATGGTAGTATGGGATGTCATCCACACATGGCACAAGTATGACTTGAATCTACCTATGACATGACCCATGTGTGATGTATGCTTATCTTGAATAGTTGTTATAGGTTCTTTCAACGACATGATTGACTTAATATGGTTGTTCCTTGTCAATATGAAGTAAATCTACTAGTTACACCTAATGCTGATGAAAGTGAATAGGGTGACTTCAAGATATGCTTACTGAGTGAGGTACAATGGTATGCCTCACATGCATTCCACAAGTTTTCTTTGAGGTGGCCTTGGGGCATAGTGATCATATGTTATGATGAACCTTAGTCTTAAATATAAGAGTGAATTATGATCAAGAATGAAAAAAGAATGGTACTTAGCTTTGGTAGTAGTATGAGATGCGACCTTACCCTTGCACAAATATAATTGGAGGTGGCTTATGAAGTAGTTCACTTGAGTAAGAAGGAAAAATATTTTATGTATTAACTTACATATGCTCTATGATTATTTCTTATGCTTATGATATTCATGTGATTTTTATGCTTTTATCTGTTATGATTATTGTCACGACCGGGGAGCACCCCCTAGACGTAATCGGCGTCATCGTTCTTTAGAGAACTAAGACTAGCCTCTTTACTTTTCATAGGTAAAAAATGCGGAAAAATTTGAAACTTAATACATATTGAGGTAAACACCTCCCGCTTACTTTAGATATATACATATGGATCTTACATAGACTCCTCCCATAGGAAGCTTACATAGGCTTCTCGTTTAGTTAACATATACAACATATAAGGAGTTAGTGTAATAATATTATCTCATATTAAGCCATCTAAAAAAGTAAAATATTTGGGCATAGCCCTTACACAATTACATATTGCCACTTAGGCTTAAAACAAATGCCTTTAAGTATAAGAAAGGAACAACTGTCTTTTAGAGTATACAAATACTACTAATGTAGATCAAGAGGCACAATCCTCGAACATGGAGAACTCACCACTACTTTGAAGAACAAGTCCAAGTATCCATGTAAAATGTCCTAGAGGATCTTCAATGGCAGGAACCTACAATTTTGGGAGAAAAAGGTAGAAATATGGGTAAGTACAAAATACATGTACTAAGTATTATTCCTATGCATAAAATCATCAATGCAGGAGAAAAAACACAATTTAGTAAAAACCATGATTTATGGTCAATAACTCAACATGCATATATATTTGAAATATTGTAAGTCAACCAAACATGATATTAACCCAACACATAAGAAACCCAAAAAAATACTTGTGCAATGCAAAGAATAGAACCCCATAACCCTATCCAAACCTAAGCATCACATTACGTCACTTATTACATACATACAACATAATCTCATAAATTATCATAAAATGCTTGATTCATAAGTTCATATATAACTTGAAATTCATAACATATAAACAACTTGATCATACAACCCACTACTAAAATAATCCCTTAGGACACCACATGTACATTTAGTAAGAGAAGTTTCATACCCTCCCTTACCCTATGTAGTAACCTTCAAGACAACCCTAATATTAGTTACATACTTGAATTATTTATTTTTCATATTACATTAGGAAAAATAGTGCAATAACCGACATGAGACCATGTGAGCTACATGGAATCCAATGTTCTATTCCCACAACGAAAAGAGAGGGTTAACACTTTCCTAAGGTGTAACAAATTTACATAGCTACCTAGGTGGATCAACTAAGATATAGTCCTCTATGGGCACATAGTTAAGGGTCAAGGAGATTGTAAAATCTTGACTTGCTAGATGTGGAGGTTTCCATCATATGAGATAACACATATCTTGGGAATACGGACTTACTAAACGTGAAGAAACCCATGTGGGAGGAAGGAATTACTAAACATGAGACCTCCATCTCATTTACATACCTTTTCGGTACTAAAGATCTATTCCCTTTAGTAGTAATCCTAACTTTGATACAAAATATATTTGCCTCTTCTAGACCCCTATGTGAAAAAATTCATCATAATGGACCATAGAAATCATAAGTGAGAACTGTTTTTTTCAGTTTAAAAGACCATACAAGCTAGTAAACCTTTTACTCAAGACTTTATCCTAATCATGAGAAGCTATCTTATATCATATAATAATAATACCATAACATACTTGCACACAGATCAATTCAATATTCTAGGGTTAAGAATGAGGAATAATCACAATCAACACCAGAACCATACAATAGACATAGAAGCATTACAATCAAAGTAAATAATACTTCATAATTGAATTCAAGAAGAACCAATCTTCATACCTTATTAACCTCACATTGCCTTCATACTTCAAATATCAAGAACTTCGTAACCAATGCATAAACAAGGTACATGCAAGAACTAATACATTGCAATTTCTATTCTACACGTTAACTTAATCGTCATCTTTCACAAATATTATAGAATTACAAGGCATAATGAATGTAAGGAGGAACAAGGGTTCAAAGAGGCAATCTTGATTGATTAAAAATGATTGACCATTTATGCTTTGTTAAACCATGATAAAATACTATAATTCATCACAATTGACTAACAATTTCATTTAGAAAAAAGAACCCATGTCTGGATTGAAACCATAGTTTTTGGGAAATTGAAATTCATCTTCCTTGAATTGGAATCCTAGTGCTCTTCAATGGAGGTTGAAGTTTGGGGAAGAGAGAATGTAGAGGGGTGTGAGTTTGGGAATTGTGGGAATTTGGTTAGTTAAATTAGGCTTTGTGTCACATCCGGGAGCACCACCTAGAAGTAGTATGGCGTACTTGACCTTTAGGAGGTCATATACAAGCCCATATTTATATTCATCGCATTGTCATACTAAATTTAGCGGAAAATTTAAAACTTTTCATAGATCATCATATGCTAGAAACTTAACTTCATATATATATATATGTGTGTGTGTGTGTGTGTATATATATATCCTATTACATACTTAGACTCTAAGTCTCTTTGTAATCTTAGACTCAACAACATTAGAATAATTAGGGATAAAGCCCTTATAACATAATACAAAATTATACAATCTATAATAAACTTTACAGTAAGACATGAGTAGGGAATCCTTGGAACTTATGGACCCCTTTCGTTGAGCTTGGGAATCATCTATCAAGCGCACAACCATTTAAAACATACTATAATCATCCATAACCTACACCTTGTGTAAAAAGTACACAAGAATGGGATTAGTACCATAATTCACTAAGTATGGCAACCATGCAAAAACATTCATTTAAAAGGGACATTTTATTTAAATCATACTTCATGCCTTTTTGAGTAAACCTTAATCTAAATTTTATACAATATCATTTATATCCTTCACATACTTCAAATATACATATTCAAAAGCCCAAACATCATATAAGATCACATATAGAATTTTAGTCATTTTTTAGTCACATTACATTGAGCTCTCTTTACATCATAGAGTTATCTTTTATTTTATTCACTAACTTCCCATGTAACCTTCAAGTGATATTTTGGTGTAATGCATCACCTTAGGCCACAAGCAAAGCATACATACAACCTATACAAGTCATCACACATCATCATATAAGTATAGCACATTACAAGTCACCTTCAAGTAAAGGTCATAATACATTACAATAATCTATGTCAATTTGCATATATCATTGCTTCACATCACATAAGAAATTATAAGATCTTATTAATGACCCAAATCATAGTCTATTAGTGCAATGTACATGTGAAGTCCATAACTTCATACATACTTAGTAAACTCTTCATGAGACCACAAACCTTAGCACTTCATACATTAACAAAACACATAAGGGCAACTCTGTTCATATCAACAATCTTCACCATAGAATCATTAAGAATCACATAGTGCAGATAAGAATAAGACTACATCACATGGACTCATACCATGCACATATTCATGACAAATAGAAAAATACTACCATGCCATGCATAAAGATATAAGCATCATCATACACATTAGGTCACCTTCCTAGGACTTCCTAAGGATCTACTTGTGCAATGTCTTGATGTGTTCATTACTTCCACCTATCCTAAGTAACCTCCCTTAAGTCTTCCTAGTTAGGATCCTATTCATTTACTTCCATTGTCCATTTTACTCTAGGGAAACTATAGCCTTAACCGACACTAAGACCATGGGTGCTAAACATGGAGTTTGGTGTTGTAGAGCCTTACACCAATGGAAGGTGTTCTTACCTAGCCAAGGTAGAAAATTAACACATGATAGCATACTTAGTTAATTCACTTGCTAGATCCTCTGTGGCTAGCATAGTTATGGAACATGGAGGTACCTGTGAAAACCCACTTTATGCTAAGATGGGGCAGTATGGTTATTCACTTACGGAAACCCTATTTATACTTATTGAGGCATTGTGGTTGTCCACCTCATGATATTTATGGTACACCTTCCTTCCATCATTGGGAAGGGACATAAACTCATATTAAAGTTCACATGGTGTTAAGCTAAGTTCCCATTATTAAAAGCCTTCATTAACATTACTTTATAAAATATAGGCTTATGAGAGTCATACCCTCATATGCTTAGCTAATAGGTCATAGATAGTTCATCAACCTAAATCATGTGAGAAACCCTTTCACGTTGACAGAGAATATGTATTAGCACTATCTAGTTTAGGATACACTTGAGCACACCTTTAAAGGCTCCTCTATTGACTAAATTATCATTCATGTGTGCGTGTGAATACACATATGTGAGCAAACCTTTACATAACACATTAACGTAACACATATTAATATATTCATATTCATGCACATATAATCCAAAACTAGACACCATCCTATGAAGGCACACATGTGCAATGCATAGGCAAAGTCCCATACCCTTGCCCATACTAGTACACCTATCAAGTCAACCTAGTTAAGGAAATACATATCATACTTTCATAAACATCATCGTAACATGAATAGTAGTAGACTCTAGGGAACCATTACCTATAGGATTATGAGAGTCATACCCTCATACGCTTAGCTCATAGGTCATAGATAGTTCATCAACCTAAATCATGTGAGAGACCCTTTCACGTGGATATAGCATATGTATTTGCATTATCTAGTTTAGGATACACTTGAGCACACCTTTCAAGGCTCCTCTATTGAGTAAATCATCATTCATGTGTGTGTGTGAATACATATATGTGAGAAAACCTTTCACATAACACATTAATGTAACACATGTTAATATATGCATATTCATGCACATATAAACCAAACCTAGAAACTATCCTATCAAGGCACACATGTGCAATGCATAGGCAAAGTCCCATATACTTTCCCATACTAGTACACCTATCAAGTCATCCTAGATAAGGAAATAAATATCATACATTCATAAACATTATCTTAACATGCATAGTAGTAGGCTCTAGGGAACTATTACCTATACTGCTTGTAAGCATGCATAATGTTTGAGTGTGTGTACATTGGTCAACATGATCACATAATGGTTACTCTCCAAGTGAAAGGTTACTGAGAGAAGAAGGATAACCATAAATTTTTATACATGTGAACCTCTAAAACTTGGTGAAGAAACCATGAGAATCTAATATACAAGGTTTTCTTCAGTTTCAACAACAATGGAGGTTTTCAGAGAGAATTGGTTTTGGAGGGAAGGTTCAATTTGAGTGAATGGGATTGGGGATGGTTTGTTAATGTGTTTGATCCCTTAAATACACCCAAAAATAGGTAAATAAATCAAGTAGAGTCAGGTTAGGACTTGGGGTTAATTTCCGAGTCACCCCTTAATAAAACAGCAGGAAAGGCAGCAGTTGTAGGCCACTATCGACGGACTGATTCGACTGGGCGTTCATCCATCACGGGTTGTTCTGTGCCCTCTGTAGATTGGGTCTAAAGATTTCATATTTCCAAGACTTCCCCAGTATAAGTGACAATTGATTTCTCCCGATCGACGGGGCGTCAGTTAACCCACGGAGCGTGCATTGGTCTAGTCGATTGGCACTGCTAAGGCAGTGTCTCGACAGCCTCGGGTCCTGCTTGTGGGCCCTTTTATGAGGGCCTTCAGAAGTGCTACCCGTATGTTTCCAACATAAATACAAACCTTAACAAGGTTTATACCTCCCAAATCAGTTTCATCCAAAAAAAACACGTAACACTTCCGTAGAGGTTCGGCCCCATCAAGACACACTTGAGTGTCTTAAGGTCTAATATAGATGTTCTTGGATGTTTGACCTCCAAACTTCACTAATCTTCATATTCTGCCTATAAAAGTCTTTATAACTCATTGTAAGTCTTCATAAGATCTTGTCATACAATATGTAAACACGTATAGACACATGAGACACATAGGTGACTAGTTGTCGAACATCTTAGTCGTCCCTTGACGCTTGCCTTCCAAATCACCTGAAACTTTACACACTGCCTCTAAACAATATTATAATTCATTTTAGGACCTTATAACCTTATGTAAAACATGCTAGTCTATAGAAACTCTTACTCATTTTGAGGGTCTTATAATATCCCCCACTTGGGAACATTCGTCCTCAAATAACACTTAGAATACTTTAAGCACAACAAGGACTTCAATGTATCATACAAAAGTTCATCACATTCATAATTTCATAATATAGAAGTCAGTGAAACCACATATAAGGAACACAACTTCAAATCATTTTAGCACTCAATGCACACAAGCAAGCAAAACTTTCATTCACCCACTCTTTAATGCATCAAACACAAACGCTCTTATCATGTTTATAGGAGGAACATCCTTCTCCTTGTTATGTCATGGTAAATATACTTCAATTCATTAAGATCTCATCTTGCAACTGTTTCTTAAGTCATACTTAGGAAGATTTAAACAACACCAAAGAAGGAATTAGGCACTCATACTTCAATGCACATAGACTTGAGTTAATTGAATCAACAAAGATCTTTATTAGTTAGACCTAGTTCCATGAAGGTCATACTCAACCTTACCATGTCTAGTTCTGTCCATGGAGGACTGTCCTTCTCCTCAACACACTTATGTGTATCATGAGTTCACACCTAAGCAATGTACAAGGTCAATTTCCTCTTAAAATGAGTACTTCTCAACCTTTAAACCAAGGCATTCTCATGGTTCCTTCCTAGTGAAGCCAAAATGGTAGGTCACACCAAGCACATAACAACAAATAGGAAGTAATTTCACAAAATGTAAATTTCTAACATACTACTCACCTTCACAATCAGCATCATTTGGGAAAAACAATACAACTCATAGGCACAAACATGAAAACTTAGCTAAACATGCTTTGACTTTCAAGAGTGAGCCTACAATCATGCTTCCCAAACCATACAAGTCACATACATTTCAAAGACTCAACATATTTCGTTTTAAACAGACCCAACTTTTTATTATAAGGCTAAAGATTTGACCACACAAGTGACTATTACCATGTTTATTATCTTATCTCATTAAGTCAAATGCAGAACTAGCATATCACGATGCAAATAAACATGAGAAAACTTGGATTTTTATCAAAATTTTTCTTTCATGCACTTTTGAATCTTCACAATATCTATAAGGTTATGTAAATCAATACTTACCAAACATATAAAGGTCATGCAATTCATACATGAGAGAAAGACTTCTATCATGAAGAGGCTTACTAGAAATTCATTAGATTTAAGTTCAAGTAAGAATACAAGGACAAGGTAGAATAATATCAACAACCTTAGTACTCCATCACCATCCCCGACTTAGGGTGAACCTAATTAAGAGCAACTTAACCCAATCTTAAGAGGATCTTAACTTAATAACCTTCATTTTCATCACTTAAAAGTGATTACCACTTTAGAAGGAATTTACAATAAGTTAACATAGGAACACCAAGTTATTCTAAAACCTTATTATTTTTGGCAAATTATCCTACATTTATTAAGTAAGGTCATACAATTTAACCACATAAACTTTTAATACAATACAATGGACACCAAAGTCATACATCATTAGGGGAAACAATAGAGGAGACTTAGTCTTAAAAACTTTTTCTTTTCATTCAACATTACAGTAAGGTAAATTCTCGGTCAATCAGACCCATATTATCACCCTACAAAGATAATAATACTACCCTCAATACTAGGGAAAACATCAATTCGGAAACATCAAGGGACTCACAATCACAATAAGAAAATACAAACAAATTTAAGACTCATCATGCCATAAGACTCTCATATTTATTCCAAATAGAAAATCTCCATTTTTACATTATTTATCATGCTCATATGAATCAACTCTATACACATTTCAACAAGTTCTAATCAAAGAACAATTTAGTTGGTTTCCGAAAATCGTACAGTAAGCTGCCTAGCAATTACAATGAACATGCTTCAGAATTCCAAAAATGCAACATTTAGGTAATTGATGGAAAAAACATGACAATATGAGATACAAAACCTTTCCAAGAGTAACATACTATCATCACACATAGGATCAAGTCTATAGAAAGGAGTCCAATACATACTAGGCAACCTATCAAGGAACACATATATACAAAGGAAAACGTTGAACACTTTTAAGCACATATCCTGAGGGTAGAATACTTCCATAGGTAGTCACAATGTATTTCAAGTTCAAATCATATCTAAAGGCTTGCAAAACCATATAGTAACTCATTATTCCATAAGAAACTAATGTCAACAATAATAACTTCTAATATGCTTTAACAATATCATGACATACATTTTGTCAATATAACATATTATTTCACATAAATCTCATACTTATCCATAAATTACATCCCATTATCAAAATATGCAAAAAATCACCTTCACACATACTCATTCAACCATAAAACCAAGATAAACATTTAAACTCACCTTTTCTCCCTCAAGACAAGAAAACTTCAGAGAGAGAGAGAGAGAGAGAGAGAGATCGTATAGAGTTATGTTCTATGGCACGATATGAGAATGATGAAGAGGGGAAACTCTATCGTCCTATAGCCTCTCATACCATTTGATGTGTCGCAACTCACCACCAATGATACAAGACTCTACCAGACCTGACAATATGAGATTTCTTGTAACCTAACCACTTTTAAAAACCTCATGCTTTGATACCACGTTTGTTACATTCTGGGAGCAACCCCTAGAAGTAACATGGCCTACTTGACCTCTGAGAGGTCTTATACAAGCCCATAGTTATCATTCATCGCATTGTCATAGTAAATTTAGCGGAAAATTAAAAAATTTCATAGCACGTCATATGCTAGAAACTTAACTTCATATATATATATATATATATATA
>NC_028640.1:27130115-27212587 GCF_001406875.1 Solanum pennellii
TATATATATATATATATATATATATATATATAATATCATATTATATACTTAGACTATATGTCTCTTTTCATTCTTAGACTCAAAAACATTAGAATACATTAGGGACACAACCATTATAACATTATACAAAACTATACAACATATAATAAACTTTACAGTAAGACATGAGTAGGGAATCCTTGGAACATAAGAACCCCTTTCCTTTAGCTTGAGAATTATCTATCAAGCTCTCCATCATTTAAAACATTCTTTTAGCATCCATAACCTACTCCTTGTGTAAAAAGTAGAGAAGAATGGGATTAGTAAAAGAATGCACTAAGTATGACAACCATGCAAAAACATGCATTTAAAAGGGACATTTTCTTGAAATCATACTTCATGCCTTTTTGGTAAACCTACGTGAAACATTCATACAATAGCATTTGTATCCTTACATACTTCATATAAACATATTAAAAGACCAAACATCATATAAGATCACATATAGAATTTAAGTCATTTTTGATTCACTTTACAGTGAGTTATCTTTTCTTTTATTCACTAACTCTCCATGTAAACCTCTAGTGATACTTTGTGCAATGCATCACCTTAGGACACAAGCAAAGTATACATAAAACATACACATGTCAATACACATAATCATATAACTATAGCACATTACAAGTCACCTTCAAGTCAATGTCATAATACATTACAATAAGCTATATCAATTTGCATATTTCTTTGCTTCACTTCACATAAGACACTATAAGATCTTTTTCATAACACCAATCTAAGTCTACTAGTGCAATGTACATGTGAAGGCCCATAACTTCACATATACTGAGTAAACTCTTCATGAGACTACAAACCTTAACACTTCATACAACAACAAATGACATATAAGGGCAACTACATTCATATCAACAATCTTCACCATTTAATAATTAAGAATCTGATAGTGCATATAAGAATAAGATTACATCACATAGACTCATACCATGCACATCTTCATGAAAAATAAAAAGATACTACCATGCAATTCATAAAGACATACCCATAATCATACACATTAGGTCTGCTTCCTAGGACTTCCTAAGGAGCTACTTGTGCAATGTCTACATGGGTTAATTACTTCCACCTATCCTAAGAAACCTCCCATAAGTACTCCTAGTAAGGATCCTATTAATTTACTTCCATTGTCCATTTTACTTTAGGGAAACTATAGCCTTAACCGACACTAAGACTATGGGTTCTTAACATGGAATTTTGTGTTATATAGCCTTACACCAATTGAAGGTGTTCATACCTAGAAAAGGTAGAACACTAACACATGCTAGCATATTATATGAATTCACTTGCTAGATCTTATGTGGCTAGCATAGTTATGGAACTTGGAGGTACATATGAAAACCCTCCTTATGCATAGATGTGGCATTATGTTTATTCACTTATGGAAACCCTATTTATACCTATTGAGGCATTGTGGTTATTCACCTCATGATATTTATGGTGGACCTTCCTTCCCATATTGGGAAGGGACACACACTAATATTCAAGTTCACCGGGTGCTCAACTTAGTTCCCTTTATTCAAAGCCTTCACTAACATTACTTTATAAAATATAAGCTTAGGAGAGTTATCCCCTCATATGCTTAACTCATAGGTCATAGTGGAAAGTTAATCAACCTAAATCATGTGATAAACCCTTTCACATGGAGATAGCATATGAATTAGCACTATCTAGTTTAGGATACACTTGCGCACACCTTTCAAGGCTCCTCTATAGACTAGATCAACATTCATTTGTGTGTGTGTATACATTTATGTGAGCAAACCTTTCACATAACACATTAAAGTGACAAATGTTCATAAATTCATATTCATGCATATAGAAACAAAAACTAGAAACTATCCTACAAAGGCATACATGTGCATATGCATAGGCAAAGTCCCATACCCTTGCAAATACTACTACACCTATCAAGTCATCCTAGTTAAGTAAAAACATAACCTTCACATCACGAAACCACACATTATAAGTTAGGCGCAATGTTGGATTGTAAAAGGCATAGTTGACCTCTCGGAGGTTTTGTACAAGCCCTTACATTTTATTCATTGCATGAACATAACTAAAAGTAGTATGGAATTAAAACTTTTTACAAAACATATCATAGACTTTAAAAACTCTTTCATATAATGTAATAGGAAATACTATGTCTGAATCTCATTAAACTTAAGACACGAGAATACTCTTGGGACACGGGCTATACACAATACTAATATAGAAATACTTAGTTTATTACAATACTTCAATAAGTAACATAAAAGGCATCTATGCCCTTGAATCAAATGAGGACATGCTTCGACTTCTCATGAATGATGCTATGATCCAAGTCTTTACTTACCAAATGCTTCTCACCTACCAACAATTATATAAATAGATCAAAGCATGGATTAGTACAACCAATACTAAGTATGGCATAATCCATGAAAATCATGAAAATAGACATTTTGTAGAAAAATGCATCTTTTCATTTAAAAATCATATGATAATTATAAGAGAAACATTTAACAACTTAGAAACACATAAAATAAAAATTAAACAATTTAACACATTTTTGAGCTAACTTAACACTAAGCTCAACTCACTTTACATTGACGGAATTCACTCTTACAGTGAAGTTGTCTACTTCTTCCTTAGACACTTTCTAGCATGCACTCTTCTCACTAAAAACTATCCTAAGACCCACTTAAGAGGCACAAAGATAGACCGCCCATACAACCTTACTAAGAATACCTAAATTATCCTCAAGGATACCTATAATAAGACACATACACACTTACAAAACATCAAAACATATCGAGATATAGGTAATATGTCATTCCCTTAACAATGGCTATCAAAATACTTACTTAAGTAAATCAAGAAGATAACGTCCACGATTGAAATCTTTAAGACTACCTAAATAATCATTAAGACTACATAAGTTTAGATCATGTTCACTTAATAAACATCTTCCCAACCTAGAGTCATTCTTAAGACTCATCAAGGTAAGAGACGAAGTGACCATTCATATGCCCCCTTTACACACCCTTAACTACTCTAGATAAGTACTTATTCAATAAACATACTTTATTTCTTAAGTTATTACATTCATTAGTTCATTTAGAATGTATTCAACACGTAAAGGACATTCAAGTAATGGTCTTGGACAAGACCTAGGAACTCAAACAAAGACCTTTAAAGCCTATTGTGCAATATCTTGATAGCGTTCTATACCACAACCTAAAGTTCATAAAACTTATCTAATGCTAATAGGTATTCACTATGATGAGAATAAGCAATAATCGACCTAGACCATGATATCAAGACATGGAATCCGATGTCCTAACATACTCCAATGACGGTGTTCTACTTGCTTATGGTAGAACTTAGACACATCCCATGTAGGCACATGGTTAAGGAATATGAAGGGCATGCAATTTAATTTAGTCTCATTTATTAATTAGAACTACTTCCCTTACCATAGTCACTCAGTGTAAGCCTTCTTTCCCATAGAGTAATTCACACTTAAGGTTCATATAAAAAGGGTTCAATATCATGTTCATAACCCAATCACATTTACTCTACCACAGAAAGGTCCATTAGGGTTACCTCCCAATGGATCATACCAATCACAAATAAATTTAAGTCTAAGAAAAATAAATAAATAAAATAGAGAAATTTACCACCACTCCCTTCTAAACACATTAATGTAATTCCAAATCACCATATTCGATATCACAAGGACCTTACCCATGGTCATAATCAACAATTCAACATAATTATAACAATACTCATGAAACTAGGTCAAATTAATACGTAATCGTAAATCTAATACGACCTAGATATAAATTTACTATAATTATTACACCAATCAATAGCCTACACAAAACTACATTAGAATTCATGAACATTAGATCAATATCAAGTAACTCATAACTTAGTCAAAAACTAGAATTAATCCAATTCATGGGTTCATAGGTTATTTTAGTTTTAAAAATCAATACAATAGCAATTCAATCATTATTCAATGTTTAGAAACCATTAATGTAAGAACCCATGGAACAGATCATAAAATTGGACAATTCAGCTTGAAAACTTTAGAAACTTTTTTAGAGTTGGGCTCCTTGATGAAGATAGTTTCAAGGTTTAAAATTCATATTTTGATGATCTAATTCTTCAATTTGATGAAGAATATCAACTACGTTCTTCAATCCAAATTTTTCCGTTGGTTTTGACTCCAACGGAGTTCTAGAGAATTTTTAAGGGATTGATATTTTGATTTTAGAAGAATGAGATCTTCTAAATATTAAAGACTTATATACATACTTAAAGTACCCAAAATATCTTTAAGAAACCGTTAAACTTCTTATTTCGAAGTGGGGTAAAATTACAAGTTCACGCCTCACTTGACTATGAAATGCACGCAGAGACTGTGCCCGTCGACGGTTTCCCATCGATGGTCCGTCCCTTGACCAACGGACCATGCTGCTGGTCGGTGGTCTTAGACTGAGAACTTTCATGGGATTCTACTCCCGCACGCCTAAGTTTCGATTGACAAAAATGCACCAACAGGGCATCGACTTACCCACTGAGCGTCGATTGCCAACCGTTGATTTGGTTGTCTTGGACAGTTTTTTGCACTACTTTGGGTCCTTCCTCAAGGAACCTTGGATGGTCATTGGGGATGTTTTCCCCAACGTTTCAAACCCATAAATGAACTTATGAGAGTTTATCACCTCTCACATGAATTTCATCAAAAATGAACATGTAAAACTTCACGAAGCATGCTTAGACACACAAGGTCATTCAAGACAAAACTTTCGAACATCATGGACATTCTTGGACGTCTGACCTCCAAACTACACTAAACTTGACACACTAAAGATATATGCTATAATAACTCATTTAAGGACCTTATAACCTCAGTAATAACACATAAAAACATAGAACCACATATGAGGCACATAGGTGTCTTAGTCATCGAACGTCTTCGTCGTCCCTTGACGTTTGACTTCCAATGCACCTAAACTCTTACACAGGACTCAATACCATAAAATAGACATATTTAAGACTTTAGACCATCATTATAACTAGGTTAGGCTCCAGTTTACCTAAGTCGTTTTCGAGGTCTTACAATCTCCCCTACATGGACAACATTTGTCCCTGAATGACACTTGGCACTCTCCGAACACTTCCAAGAACAGAGATTAAACTAGAATCTCATGACCATACAACATAACACAATCAAAAATAAAACATCAATTTCACATAGTCAAGATATTCACAACACTACAAGAAACTAGAATACAATTTACAACTCATCATGCTACAAAACTCACATGCTTCATTCCAAATAACAATAACTCATTTTATATTTCATATAATACTCATATACATCGGTTCTAAACACATTACAACATTTTTAGACCACTGAATGAATTAGTCAAATTTCCAAAAATATTATAGTGAGCAAACAAAACCTTTCAGTGAATTTTAGCAAATTTTTTCAAAAACTTTTAGGCAATTCAAGATAGAAAAATGTTAATATGCAAGGTAACATCATATAAACATATCTTGCAACATATTCATAACTTCATTAAAAACAAAATGCAAGAAGTTAATGAAATTCAATTTCAAAAAAAATCCTAAACACCATGCACATGCAACATACTTCTAGGATTTTCTATCCCATCTAATAACCATACTCCCCCACTTAGAAGGAACCCATATAACTTAAAAGAGAAAAGGAAGGACTTACTCTCATCATCATCATCTTTCTCATCCGGCTTCTCTTCTCTAGTCCGGAGTGCATAGAAATGCCTCTTTGTTGGAGTATCTTCCCTTGGAATACCAGTAATAACTTGCTTACTCTCTTTTCCTATAGAAGCAATATTAGGAAAAATTCTGACCTTATGTCCTTCCTTGAAACAACCATAGCAACTACTGGTACCCCTTAGACAATCACCATGGTGCCTTTTCCCATAAGTGACACATGTAGGTTTGACATTTTGAGAACAACCTCCTTTCTCCAATTTCACCTTAGCACTTCTAGGTTCTTCTTGACCTTGAGACCTCTTCTTAAACCTAGATTGCTCTTGGTCACTACAACCACTCCATTTAAAGTTTCTAGACCTCCTCTGAAGTTTAGACTCTTCAATCGATTGGGCATACACCATGAGTCTAGCTAGGGTCATATCATCATGTAGCCTTGCCTTACAACATTCATACCTCACTATATCGGCCACACCCGTCATGAAACAACTCATTTCATCCCTTGTATTAGACATATAAGATGGGGCATATCTAGATATCATTGAGAACTTCAAAGAGTATTCCTCAACACTCATATTGCCTTTCTTGAGATTGATAAACTACTCTACCTTAACTTCCCTCCTCTCACGGATAGTACTTACGATGAAAATCTTCGTTAATTTCTTCCCACTCAATAGGACTCGTTTCCTCTGGCTATTGTCCTTCCTTGAGTGTACCATATTTGATAAATATCCCTCAATCGATACGAAACCAATTCCGCCTTCTCTCTAGATGTAACTCCCATAGCACTCAACACCTTGTACACTCAATCTAGGAACTCTTGGGGATCCTCTCCCACCTTAGAGGCAAGAAAGATAGGAGGAATCATCCTCACAAAGTCTCTCAACCTAGATTGCATAGTGCTCTCTGCAACATTTACCCTAGGCACCATAAATACAATCTCTTGAATAGTTATGGCTCGAGCTAAAGCAAGCAAAGCCTCTCTAATATCCCTATTAATAAACTCTGGGACACATCACCTATACCCACAATAGGGACTTGATCACCTTCAGCACCTTGAGAAACTTCCTCAACTTGAGAAGGAATCTCCTCTTTCACCTCGTTCTCCTCAACTCTCCTAGACGGTGTCCTCCTCATATTCATATTTCTAGAAACATAAGGAAAACTATAAGAAAAGAGTACTCATAACTTTTAATCTATGTCACAACATAGGAGTATGAAAGAAGGGAAACTCTATCGTCCTATATCCTCTCACGCATAGATGTGTTGTGACTCACACCGTTCGTCAAGACTCTACCTGACGTGACTTGATGAGACTTTTCAATTCCTAATACTATTTTCATATCCTACGCATTGATACTAAGCTTGTCACATCCTTAAACCACACCCTAGAAGTTAGGGGAAATATCAAATTGTAACCGGCGTACTTGACCTCTTAGAGGTCTTGTACAAGCCCTTATATATCATTCATCGCATATTCAGAATGAAAAGTAGTGCCAAATTAAAAATTATCACAAAACATATCATAGTCTTTAAAAATTCTTTCATATAAAGTCATAGGAAATACTAAGTCTCAATCTCATCAAAATTAAGACACGACAATACTCTTGGAACACGGCCCATAGACAATACTAATATAGAAATACTCAGTCTATTACAATACTTCAATATGAAACATAAAAGACAATTATGCCCTCGAATCAAATGAGGACATACTTCGACTTCTCTTGAACGATGTTATGATCCAAGTCTTCACTTCCCAAATCCTCTTCATGTATCAACAAAAATAGATATAGTTAAAATAATGGATTAGTATAACCACATATAATAAGTATGACATAATGTATGAAAATCATGATAATGGACATTTAGTAAAATGCATCTTTTCATTTAAAAATCATATTATAATCATAAAAGCAACATTTAACAACTTAGAAACATATAAAATAGCATTTAAACAATTTAACACATTTTTTAGCTAACTTAACATTAAGGTCAACTCACTGTACAGTGAACGAATTCACTGTTACAGTAAGTTGTCTAAATCATCCTTAGGAACTTTGTAGCATGTAGTTTTCTCACTAAAAGCTATCCTAAGACCCACTTAAGTAACACAAAGAGAGACCACCAATACAATCTCCCAAAGCATACTCAAATTACCCTCAAGATTACTTATAATAAGACACATACCCACTTACTTAACATCAAACACATCGACATATAGGTAATATGACATTCCCTTACCAAAGTCTATCAAAAGACTTACTTAAATAAATAAAAAAGATAACGTCCATGATTGACCACTTCAAGACTACCTAATAATCCTTAAGACTACCAATGTTTGGATCATATCCACATAATCAACATCTTCCCTACATAGAGTAATTCATAAGACTCATCTAGGTAAGATACGAAATGATCATTATTATGCCCCCTTCACACCTTAACTAGAAAACCCTTAACTACTGTAGAAAAGTACTTATTCAATTAATGTACTTTCTTACTTAAACTATTACATTCATTATTTCACTTAGAAGACATTCAACACATAAAGTACATTCAAGTAATGGTCTTGCACAAGACCTAGGAACTCCAACTAACACGTTCAAAGCCTAGTGTGAAATGTCTATCTAGCATCCCATACCACCACCTAAAAATTATAGAACTTCTCTAATGCTAATAGGTATTCCTGATGTATCGTGGTTTCACGGTACTTTCAATGCATTTTCCTTAAGTTTAGTGTGTCTAATGCCTCTTGGTATTTATTTTTGACGTAGTTTTCTATTATTTCAAAGAATTCTGTTCAAAGGAGAACGCGGAGATTTGAGATGAAATTGCAGAAGTGGACACCAACGGACCCCAGACTGTCCGTCGTAACTGTGACGGTCCGTAGGGGTCAACCGTCATGAGAAGATAATGGCTGCTTAAGGAAGTTGGGAAATTTTGACAAAGTGTGGGACTACGCAAGCTCACAACGGACCGTCATAGCCACGATGGTCCGTCCTCCTCATTCTTCAATGCTAACAGAGAGTAATCCCATTACCTAACTTCAGAGGATTCTAAGTGTCGTGAAACAAAACCCCTCGACGGACCATCATGCTTGCAACGGTCCTTCACACCTGTCCGTCGAGGGTAACAAAGAGTTTATGAAGAAAAGCAGCATAAAAAGAGCTAAGTATGGAGCGAAAGAAGACCACGAGGGTCCGTCATGAGGGTCGTCGACTCAGACGCGTTTTGAGCAAATTTTTCCTTAAATAGATTTCCCTTTTTTATTAGGTTTGGTTTCTTATAAATAGTAAGAAGAACCTCATTTTTGGGGTTAGACTCTTGGATAATTTTAAGTTTTATTGTCGTCGCATTGAATTTTCAATTTTGGCATTAGATATTACTATTCCAAAATTGATTATTGAAATTTTGTTATTTAAGCAAGTAAATTTCTAGATTTTGTTCATTCTCATCAAAGTAAGTACATGAATTCTTACATTATTATTATGAATTTGTGTGATTATTAGAATGGGTAACTAAACTCATAGCTAGGGTTGTGGGAACTATGGGTAAATAACAAGGTAAAACCTAGCTAAATTAACGATTCTAGAATAGTGTATTGCATGTACTGACAATTGTTTCGCTTAGAAGTCTTTCTAACGGATGGACAATGTTAGAAATCGCCTTATTACTACTTGTCGGACCAAGGAGGTAGATAATATGAAAAGAATTATCAACATAGATTTAGTGTATACTATATAATAGGCTAGTGTCGGTTGGTACGAAGTAAAAACTTAGTGAAATATCGAATATGATGCCTAATATGATGTAAAGATAAGATTTATTAAAGCAACACATGTAGCCCGACCAAGTTGTGGAGTGAAATTCACTAGATTATGGACCAAGGATTTAGAGATACCTAACTTATCACTTTGCATGCTAGATACTAGGAACAGATTGTTATAACTAGAATTACCGAGTAAGGTGCCTGTGGGGAACACTTACACCCTAGTTACTCTAATTAATTGATTAAAATCCAATACTTGAACCTGTCACTTGTTTACTTTAATTTAGCTAATTGCTTTCATTAATTAATACCAACCTTTAGTTATTTTTTTTCGTGAAATAATTGACTAAATAGAAGTAATAATAGAATAAAGATATGTATGAACCATTTTCCTCGTGGGAACGATCCTAACCTCACTAGTTAGGTTACTACTTCATGCGACCACTTTTACTTCGTTTCGGGAAGTAAATTTGAGCGTATCAAATTTTGGTGCCGCTGTTGGGGAAAATGGCTTTTAGATTAACTTTAAGCTTATTACCGAAGTTTAGTGAACATTTTCCTAATTTTTCTTTTACTTTAGGTGTTTGTCTCCTGCAGTTCTAACTTTCTTATATGCCAAACACACAGAGTACAGGAATACACGTAATTGAAGCGCACCCCGAACTAGAGCGTACTTGAAGAAGAATGAATCAGAATTTGGGCATCCAAGGTGATGAGGTAGACCCAAAAATGCCACCATTGGTCGACGCCAATGACCCTGTATTACCTTATATTCGTGGGAAAGGTGAAATACGGATACAACCTCCCGCTCCACACCCTCAAGAGTACTATAGGGGCTATGAAAATATCGCAGACTCTGATGGTCCACTCGTCTTGCCCCCTCTACCAGACGGCCACACTTTTGTGGTAACTAGTAGTCTGATACAAATGCTCACTGCTAGAGGTTTGTTCAGGGCTACCTTCTGAGGATCCACATGCCCACATCGCTAAGGTAAGGGCAATGTGCAAAAGTTGTGTAGGGAGGCCCTATTTGAAGATGGATGTAATCGGGTTAAGAGTTTTTCCTCTGTCACTAACAAGAGAGGCTAGTATCTGGTTTTCTGAGCTCCCCTATAACTCAATCTTCACTTGAAATCAATTGAGGGATGCTTTCCTAGCACGCTACTACCCGATGTCTAAGAAACTAAACCACAAATACAAAGTGAACAACATTGTTGCACTAGCGGGAAAGTCAGTTAAAAGTTCTTGGCATAGGTTCACTTTATTCTAGCAAAGTGTCCCAAGTCACCGCATAGATTGTGAATCTTTGAAAGAGTATTTCAATCAGGGACAAGATGATAATAACAAATCGATGTTGGATACGATAGCGGGTTGTTCTTAAGGGAAGTGACCTTATGCCGAGATTGCTTAATAGTTAGAGAAAATCTCCCAAAGTAATAAATCTTAGAGTACTACGAAGTCAGATACTGGGAGAAACACCTTTGATGTCCAATCCGCACACAACTCAATCGCAGATGATCTTCGTGAGGAGATGGCTCGAATGAGAACTGAGATTGGGTTGGTGTTGAAACATGTTGCCGGGGGTGCGGAAAAGGTAAATATGGTAAACTACTTGTCTAAACCACCACCGTCAAACGATAAACATTACAATGAAGAGGACTCCTATGCGGTGAATGATCAGATAGGGCATTTCCGACCGAACGCCGAAGGCTCCAATTAGGAGAATTGGCGCTAAGGTCAAGGAAACCAAGGTCAGAACTATGGTAGTTATAACCGCGAGGGTCATTATGTCTGAGATGGGACTTACAACCGCGACAACAACTTCAACAGGGGTAACTATGGTTACAGAAATGATAGGAGTGGGACCTATGTTCCATCTCAAAATCGTGAAGTTCTCCTAGGGATGGAGGGTGTAGTATGGCGCGAGTTGGGGATATGATGCATAAAATGATGAGGGGGTTCGATGCTAGTAATGCCTACTGATGGTGTTGTGATTGTTGATAGAGGCATTATTGATGGTGCTGTTGATGCTAAGGACACTACTGAGGGTGTCCAGATTACTGAGGGAGTGGGTTTCGGGACCCCGGACCCACCAACTTGTTGATCGCAGGCTCTTTGCGCCTCAAGTTTGATTCACCTGCCACTCTATTATATTAGATTCTTGTATGCATTAGGGACAATTGAATCCCTTTTTATTGGGGGTGGGGTAAATGGAAAGTGAGTGCTAGGGTGAAGTCTGAGTAGCCCAACTCACGATCCTCTTTTGGGGTTTTCTTGGTTGTGTTCTTTTTCCCCAAGAGACTGATTATTTTTATTGTTGAACCGGCATGTCTTCATCTTGTGTACATAGTATTACTCTAAGGCATGATGGCTAAAACAGAAATGATATCCTGATGTAATGAAAATTATGCATGACTAGGCATAGTAACTGATAAATGTGTGGCTCTAAGCATGACATAGTGATACAACACTTTATGACCCTAAATCTAAGACTTGAACTAGGTGTTTGATAATGTGGTAGAGTAATGGGATGTCCAGTGAGTGTGAGGAAAATTTGAATAGTCCACTATTTATTGTAAGCTAGAGCTTGCCTTGTTAGTCCTGCTAAAAGTAAGCCTTTATAGACAATTAGGAAAGGATCATAGGCCCTTGTTAAATATATCCAATCTTTAGCTTAAATAAAAGAAAACTGAATGAAATTAATCCCTTCTTGATCCAATTGATTTGAGCTTAAGAAAGACCTTTCTTTTTCACCGCAAACTGATATTTTCTGGGAACAATGTGTTCTCCCTAGTTCCTCCTTGGAAATGTGCACATCAGCTTATGCCAAAAGCATAAGTTGAGGGTCGCTAATGCAGAAAACAACCTTGTGGTGGACCTAACCCAACTTTGGGTATTGTGAACTTTGACTCATGGAAAAGACATGAGTTGAGGGTGGCTATTATGAGGAATGCTCCGAAAAGTGGTGTTGAAAGAACAAAGAGAGAGAAAGAACAAAAGAAAAATGACTTAAGAAAAGTGATATAGTAAAAAATATATATTTGAAAATTGGAAAATACACGCAATAAAAGAAAAGAGTCACTTACACAAAAGAAGAAAGAAGGGAAAATAGCAAGGTGAAGAATATAAGAAAATTAAGAAATAGGGCAGAATAAAATGATGAAAAGGTAGGATGCTTAGACGATATGTCAAGGAGGGTAAAAATAGACTAAAATATACCTAAATATACCCTACCTGACCCTGTGCCTATGTTACAAGCTAAGACAGTCCTATCGTGATCCTAAGAGTTTTTATGTCGAACTTAAAGTAGTGAAAATAAGGACAAGCCTTTGGCAATATGTGTAAAAGAGTTGTGAAGTTATTCTGAGAGCTAGTGTTGAAAAATAATCCTTATACTCAAACTGTAATCATTAAGGGAAAAATGAGGATGTTATTTTGAAGTGAGGACACCAGTTGCAATACCAAAAAGATTAGCACCTAAGTTGCAGATCGAAGAGGATAGGAATCAATTTGTGGCGAGTCTGTGTCATGGTATGGTCCACATAATTCAATCCTAATAGTTATAGCATGTATGAACATAATGAGAATAATCAGGATTGATACCCAAATGATTGCGAAAGCTAAAATACAGATACTCTTGTATAAAGATTTTTGTAGTGAGTCATAGTGCGTCGCATGAGGACAAACAACAAATTTAAGTTGAGGGTGTTGATGTACCGTGGTTTGACGGTACTTTCAATGCCTTTTCCTTAAGTTTAGTGTTTGTCTAAAGCCTTTTTGTATTGATTTTTGATGTATTTTTCTGTTTATTTCTAGGAAATTTGTCCAAAGGAGAACGCGGAGATTTTGAGCTGAAATTGTAGAAGTGACCACCTATGGACCCCACAACAATCCATCATGATTGTGACAGTCTGTAGGGGTCAACCGTTGAGAGATAATAATGTCTGCTGAATGAAGTTTGGGAATTTTGACAAACTTTGGGACTCCGGAAGCTCAGGATGGTAACTCCTTCGCATTCGTCAAGGCTAACAGAGAGTAGTCCAAGTACCCAACTTCAGAAGATTCTAAGTGTTGTGGAACGAAGCCCCTCGATGGATCTTCGGGCTTGAAATGGTCCGTCAAACCTGAACGTCGAGGGTAACAGAGAGTTCATGAAGAAAACAGTAGAAAAAGAGCTAAGTATGGAGCGATGGGAGACCACAACGGTCCGTCATGTCCACGACAGTCCGTCACGAGGGTCGTCGACTCAGACGCGTTTTAAGAAGATTTTTCCTTAAATAAATTTCCCTCTTTTATTAAGTTTGGTTCTTATAAATAGTTGGAAAAACCTCGTTATTGGGGTTAAACTCTTGGATAGTTTTCAGTTTATTGTCTTAGTATTGAAATTTTGATTTTTGGATTTGATATTACTTTTTTGTAATCGATTATTGGTGTTTTGTGATTAATTCAAGTAAACTTATGGATTTTCTTCATTCTCATAAAAGTAAGTGCATGAATTCTTACATTATTATTATGAATTGTGTGATTATTAGCATGTGTAAGTTATCTCCAATATAGGGTGGTAGGAACCATGGGTTAATGACAAGGTAAAACCTAGCTAAAATAACGATTTTAGAATAGTGTCTTGCATGTATTGACAATTCTTTATCTTAGAAGTGTTTTTAACGGATGACCAACGTTAGTACTCGCCTTATTACTACTTGCCGGACCAAAGAGGTAGATAATAGGAAAATAATTATCAACATAGATTTAGTATATAGTATTTAATAGGCTAGTGTCGGTTGGTACGAAGTAAAAACTTCGTCAAATATCGAATATAATGCTTAATACGAGGTAAAGATAAGGTTTAGTAAAGCAACACACGCAGTTGGACCAAGGTGCGGAGTGAAATTCTCTTGATGCCGGACCAAGGATTTAGAGATACATATCTTATAACTTTGAATGCAAGATAGTAGAAAATGAGTGTTATAGCTAGAACTACCGAGTTAGGAGCTGTGGGGAACACTTATGACCTAGTTACTCTCACTACTTGATTAAACTCCAATACTTGAACCTGTCACTTGTTTACTTTACTTTAGCTAATTTCATTCATTAATCAAAACAAACTTTTAGTTATTTGTTTTCGGGAAATAATAGACTAAATAGAAGTAATAATAGAATATGTTAACTCTTAACCATTTTCCTCGTGGGAACGATCCCAACCTCACTAGTTGGGTTCTTTACTTGATGCGACCACTTTTACTTCGTTTCGAGAAGTAAATTTGAGCATTTCAATTCCATATGATGAGAATTGGAAATTACCGACATAGACAATGATAGCAAGACATGGAATCAAAAGTTCTAACCTGCTACGATGAGGGTGTCTACATGCCAATGGTAGAACTTAGACACATATCATGTTGGCACATGGTTAAGGAATATAAAGGGCATGCTTTATAATATAGTCTCATTCATTAAGTAGAACTACATCCCTTACCATACTCACTCGGTTCTGTCCTTCATTTTTATAGAGTAATTCACACTTAAGGTTCACAGAAAAGGATTCCATATCATGTTCATAGCCCAATCACATTTACTCTACCAAAGAAAGGTCCACTAGGGCTACCTTCCAATGGGGACAATAAGATCATCATGACTTTCCTAAGGATTAATATGATGCCGTTCAAGAGAATTAACCTTAATTCTATCATTTCTTTACTTGGAAGGATACCATTACGGCTTACGACTTCAACATTCATAACTTTACCAATAGTTTCAAGGTTTCACATAAGAGACCTCTTAACTTCATTCAAGGTCACATGTCATTCAATAATTCAATAATAAGAGACTTAAGAATCCTAAGTCAATACATGTCATATTCACATTCATACATACATCAAGCAAGGGACAAAGTCAATCAAGACAAGACACCACATACTTCACTTTAACTCATTATACATGTTATTCTAGAAGCACATAGAAATGAACCTTATCATTTTCATGTCATCCTATACACTACCATATAATCATAAATATAGCCATTATATACTCATATAGTCAAGTAGGAACAACCATGCATCAACCATAAGACTACATATATAAGCACATACTCATAGTCTACATGATTTCCTAACATACATAGAGAGAACACATACTTTCACATTACTTCACATATAGATAAATATGATCATATTTAACATAATATAAACGATAAAAATCATTATAATACTCCAAGTAATACCGACAAGGACATGATCATCGTATTACCTAAAATAACGCCGACAAGACCACATCGATTGCATGTAAAACACATAGCACCGCCACCATAAGTGGACCATACCAATCACAACATAATTGAAGTAGAATCAACATAAAATAAAGGAAATAGGGAATATCCGCACCACTCCCTTCTCAACTCCTCAATCCAATGCTAAATCACCATATTCGATATCACAAGGCCCTTACCCATGACCATAATCAACAATTCAACATAATTATAACAATATTCATGAAACTAGGTCATATTAATACATAATCATCAATGTTATACAAACTATATATAAATTTACTATAATTATTAAATCAATCAATAGACTACATAAGACTACATTAGAATTCATGAACATTAGATCAATATCAAGTAACCCATAACTTAGTCAAAAACTAGGGTTCATCAAATTAATGGTTCATAGATCATTATTGTTTGAAATCATCACTACAACAACAATTCAATCATTAATCAATGTTTAGAAACCATTAATGTAAGAACCCATGGAATAAATCATAAAATTTGACAAATCAACCTGAAAACTTTAGAAAACTTCTGGAGAGTTGGGCTTCTTAATAAATAGAGTTTCAAAGATAAAAATCCATATATTGATATAGCTAATTATTCAATTTAATGAAGAATATCCACTAAATTCTTTAATCCAATCACTTCCTTGAGTTTTGACTCCAATGGAGTTCTAGAGAATTTCTAAGAGATTTGGGTTTTGATTTTAGAAGAATGAAATCTTCTAAGTTTCATTGGAGGACGATTGTTCCCATGTGGGGGATATTATAAGACCCTAAAATGAGTTAGGGTTTCTAGAGACTAAAATGTTAGTCTTAAGGTTCTAAGGTGCTAAAATGACTTATAATATGGTTTATAGGCAGTGTGTAAATTTTTAAGTTATTTGCAAGTCAAACGTCAAGGGACGACCAAAACGTTCGACGACTAGTCACCTATGTGTCTCATGTATCCATGCGTGTTTTTATAATGTATGATATGATTTTATGAAATCTTAAAATGAGTTATAATGACTTTTCAATTTGGTATATGGAGTTTAGAGTAGTTTTCAGGTCAAATGATCAAAAACGTCCAAGGCGTTCGAAATATAGCCCTTAAGACGCTTAATGTGTGTCTTGACGGGGCCTAGCCTGTTTGGACGAGTTGTAGGTGTTTGTTTTGGGTGAAACTTATGTGGAAGTTCTAAAACTTCTTAAAGTTAGTATTTACATTGGAAACCTCCGGGTACAACTTCTATAGGGCCCCGCAAAAGGCCTTACAAGAAGGACCCAAGGATGGTCGAGACATTGCCTTGGCAGGTCGATCGACAGACCAAACGACGGCCGGTTGGTCAATAAACTGCCCGTTGGTGAGGTATAATTTATTTTTATTTATGTTGGTCAGGTATCAAGCAAAAAATTTTCTAAGTACCAATTGACGGAAGCCACAGGGCAGCCCGTAGACTGGCCTACGACTTGTCGATTGCTCCGTCGTTGGTGGCTTGTAAACTTGTACCGGCGTCTGTTTTATTTAAGGGGTGGACGGGAAATTAACCCCACGTATTATACTGATTCTAATAGGATAATTTAACTATTTTTGGGTGTATATAAGGGAGTAAAAAAGTGATCAACCCCACTCCCTATACAATTTACCTAATTAGACTTTTTCCTGAAAAAATATTCGCTCTAGAACCTCCACTGTTGGTGCAGATCAAGAACAGCATGGATCTTAGATTTCCATTGATGAATCATAAAGTTTTAGATATTTTAATGTAGATAAATTTATGGTGATCCTTCATCTCTAGTTATCCTTCCATCTAGAGTTTAGTCTCAAATTTTTCAAAGAGAAAAATATGATCAAGTTCTTCTTATTCATTCTAGCCATGGGCTTTTTCTTAAATTTATTTCAAAATCATAGTATGAATGTTTTGATGATTTTATAATGATTTGTATGTGATTTTCAACCCTATTGCATGATTAACCCATGCTCTTTCACAAACTCGATTTTAGCCTACGTATGGCTTTATGAACTTGATCTTATGCATATCGATTTGTGATTCAATTATTTTAATATGATTATGTCTAATGTCTAGTATTTATATTGATGGTGAATCATTGAATTATTACGCATGTGAATCAATGCATGAAAGTTTGAACATGCCTAGCCTAGTCTTCATTATGTCATTGTAATATGAGTCCTCAATTGATCAATAATGGATTTGGATTATGTTGTGGTTATTGTAGCTAATTTTTTAGGTTAATACAATTGTTGAATATTGGATATAAATCTTTTATTATCAAATTAAAGAAGGTTTTGTTTGAATTGATCTTGGTTCTTCTAAACTATTAAGTAGTAACTTGGGATCTTGACGTTAGGTAATTGTTATATTAATTGATCATGGTTAATTGTCTAAAGCTGCTTCCTATAACAATGTGAGAGTATGAATTATATGTTATGTTTTTAGTATGGGTAAATTCATGATAGTTTTAATAGGATTAACCTATGTAAACTTACCTTCCATGAATTTCTAATATGAAGTATGCTTATAGTGAATTCGATCTTATTAGCACTTGTAGTAGTATCTAATCGAGAATATGATTTCAATATCTACTTCCTACCATGTACTTTATTGTTAAAATATGATTGATTATTAATAATTTGGGAAAAGTAATGAGATGGATTATTATCTCTACTTTACATTGAATTGATAGTTTAATGCCTACGATAGTAGCTTGATCTTGGAGAATTTTAAGAACGATTTCGATATGATTAAGTGTATAATTAACTACTTCCTTGGATTTCTATTATTGTTGAAATATGATCTATAATCCATTCAAGTGAATTTGGTTGATGGTTTATGTACTTCTACATTCTAGCATGTTACTGATATGTTGTACAAGTTGTAGCATGGCATTATAGTAGCTTATGCTTAACTTCATGTATGATTATGGTAAGTTAAGATACTTACATGTACTTGATTTATTTACGAAAGATTAGTAATGGTCAATGATGACAAAAGGCTAAAGGATTGGTAAGGTTTTCTCTAAATTTCTACTTCTCAATTTATTAATAGTAATGTTAATGAATCCTTGTATGGCATTGTGTTGTATGGTCCATTTATTGTGGCGGTGTTTACTTTATTTTCAATCTACATATGTGTTGAATGTGGCGATGAAGGCAAATTGATGAATATATGAACATGTGCCTATGATGATACTATGTGATGCTTATACCTACTCTCCAATTCTAGTTGTGATTTAGGTTGTATGGCTATTGTGTAAGCATGTGCATATCCATGTCAGTGTAAAGTATAGGTGATGCCGTTGATGAGTTACGATGGTTAATAATCCCTTACCTATGTACCCCTATGTGAATGCATGAATAGCTCAAGTTAGGAGCCTTAAGTATAATATGAAGTTGGCTTGTCTCCTATGCTATTGTGTGTTGTGTGGTTTATGCATAAAAGAGTATTATTGTCTCAGATGGTGACTTCCTTAATGTGTTGTTTATAGCCATTAGGTGATAATGTTGATCAATGTACAAACACACACTTTACATGCATGTTCAAAGTAGTATAGGTCATGCTGTCTAAATGAAAGCTAGTTCTCATATTCACTAGTGTCTACTACTATGCATGTAAAGTATATGTATATGAAGTATGTTATCTGTTCATTATTAGGATGACTTGATAGGTATACTAGAATGCGAAAGGGTATGAGACTTTGCCTAGGCATTCCACATGTGTAACTTGATAGGAAAGTTCTATTTTTGGTTGCTATATGTAACATGTCTGACTTAATGTGTTAAGTGAAAAGTTTTCTCACATATATGTATACACACACACATGAATGATGATCTAGTCAATAAAGGAGACTTGAAAGGTGTGCTCAAGTGTATCCAAAACTAGATAAGTGCTAATACATATGTTTTGTCTATGTGAAAGCATTTTCTCACATGATATATGTTGATGAAAGTACTTTTCATCTATAACCTATCAGCAATAAATATGGGGTGTGAATATCCTAATCCTACATTTTATAAAGTAATGTTAATGAAGGTTTTCAATAAAGGGCACTTAACTTAGCACCGAGGGAACTTGAATATGAGTGTGTGTCCCTTCCCAAGGTGGGAAGGTAGGTCAACATAAATCTCATGAGATGGATAACCAAATTGCCTCAATAGGCATAAATATGGTTTCCATAAGTGAATAACTACAATGCCTCATCTTGGCATAAAGAGGGTTTTCACATGTACCTCAAAGTTCCATAACTATGCTTGCCACATAGGATCTAGCGATGTTATATCACTTAGTATGCTAGTTTGTGTTAATGGTCTACCTTTGCTAGGTAAAAACACCTTCCATTGTTGTAAGGCTCTACAATACCAAATTCCATGTTTAGAACCGATGGTCTTAGTGTCGGTTAAGGCTATAGTTTTCTTAAAGTAAAATGGACAATGGAAGTAGATGAATGGGATCCTAACTATGAGGACTTAAGGTATGTTACTTAGGATAGGTGGAAGTAATGAACTCATCTAGACATTGCACAATTAGCTACTAAGAAAGTCCTAGGAAGGTGACCTAATATGTATGATTATGTTTATGTCAATATGCTTGAATTTGTAGTATTGTTCTACTTGTTATGAAGGTGTGCATGGTATGAATGCATGAGATGTGATATTATCCTTATATGAACTATGTTGATCTAAATGACTATATGATTAAGTTTTTGTATTTGCATGAATGAAGTTTCCTTACCTTACTTGTTGATGTATGAAGTGAATACTAAGGTTTGTGGTCTCATGAAGGGTATACTAAGCATGTGCGGGGTTATGGGGCTACACATGTGCATTGCACTAGTAGAGTAAGAGTGGGGTCATGACCAAGGTCTAATGAAGATGTATATGCAAAGAAATAAATATATGTGTGACTTCATGTAGCTTACGGTAATGTGCCTTAAAAATGCAATAAATTCTATATCTGATCTTATGTGATGTTTGGACTTTGAATATTTTTATATGAAGTATGTGAATGATATAAATGATATTGTCTAAAGGTTTTATGAAGATTTAATAAAAAATACATGAAGTATGATTTCAAGAAAATGTCCCTTTTAAATCTATGTTTGCCATACTTAGAGCATTATTGTACTAACCCCATTCTTTTCTACTGTTTACACAAAGAGTAGGTTATGGATGATTAAAGGATGTCTATGATTGAGGATCTTGATATGTGTTTCCCAAGCTCAAGGAAAATGAATCCTTAAGTTACAAGGATTACCTACTCATGTTTTAATGTAAAGTTTATTAAAAGTTATATAGTTATGTCTAATATTTTAAGGGTCGTGTCCCTAATGTATTCTAAGGTGGTTGAGTCTAAGATGGCAAAGGGACTTAGGGTCTAAATATTTATTATGACTTTTATTATATATGTATACTCAAAGTGCCGTTTCTATCATATGATGTGTTATGAAATGTTTTAAATTTTATGCTAAATTCACTATGTCCATGTGATGAATGATAATTATTGTCTTGTATAAGACCTCCGAGAGATCAAGTACGTCATCTTACTTCTAGGGGGTGATCCTTGGTTGTGACAGTCTACTACATATAGGTAGGGGTGAGGTACTCTACCAAGACATTGCACAAGTTGACTCTAAGGGAAGTCCTAGGAGATTGTTCTTATTTAATATAATAACATGAAATGTATGATGCTTATGATATGCGATAATACTCTTCTATGATGTTGGTTATGTTGATGAATATGTCATTTGTCTATATTTCTATATGTGGTGATGACTACTTATGTTACAAGATGTATGAAGCAGAGCATTACTTATGGTCCCCTCTCTTGTTTACTTGATTAAGTGGGGTTATGAGTCTTCACATGATCATTGCACTTGTGGGTTTGGGATGAAATTATGGGCAAGTTTTTTGTATGTTATGTTTTAATTGATCTAATGAACATTAAATGTTAATAACACTTTATGATGATATGTCTTTGGTTATGATTATGCTTTGTGTTGTTGTGATCCATATCCTGTATATGCTCTCTTCGGTATGCATTAAAGGTTTTCAATTGACATAGCATGCTTTCTAAAGAAATGGTCCTTTTTCATGCCTGTCATTAAATGTTATCTGCATATACCCATACATAATACATGTTGTGTACTAACCTCTTACTCTGTGTAACTGTAAATGTAGGATTAGGACATTGAAGTTTAAGAAGATCGATTGAAGAAGCTTGGAACTCTTTCTTTAAGTAATGGTAGATCCTCAAGTTCGGGGATACTTTCTTTTCGTTATTCTAGATTATGAAGACTTTAGTAGTTTTAAGAGATAATGTTTGCTTCCTTTTATCATTTAGATTCTATTGTAGTAAGGCCTATATGGCGTATTAACTTTGTATTGGTTAAGTCAAAGACTCGTATTCTTCAGATGGGTTTTATGTGAGACACCTTTTAGACTTTCGTATGTATGTTATCATGTTGCTATAAGAAAAAACTAAGTGAGCTTCTGTGTGAGAGGTCTAAGTATACATCACTTAGTATATGTAAATGTTTTTGATTTTTCCGCATTTTTAACTGATGACATGTAATGACGAATGGTAAGGGCTTGTCTAAGTCCTCTAAGAGGACGACGACAACAGCTTTAAATTTCATCAAATTCCTACTCATAAAATAGGCTAAGGCACATTAGCACCTCTTTTACAATTCTGTGGACGTCACAAACGTTTCTTGACTTTTTCACTCTAAAACTTTCTAAATGACTTATTACCATTTTTTTAACCTTGAAATAGTGGTACAAAACATAGATATTCATATGAGGCTCTAGATTAGGTCTTGGACTTCGGAGTGACACAATATTCGCGCACCCCCCAGAAACATTCGACCCGAATGACACTAAAACCTTTTAAAGGGAAATGATAGACTCAATACTAGCAGCCCAACGAACAACATATCAATACATGAGTTACAGCTCAAATTAACATAATAACATGGCATTTAAATATAGAAACTCAAAACACCAATTTCTACTTATAAGAGCTCAACATACAACATGAGGAATTTCCTTCTCCATATCTACATGATCTCAATACAACATAAAGAGTCACTTATGCCGAAACTCCATTCAACACACATCAACATGCTCAATACCAATTCATTAAGCCAAAAACATACAAATACACAAATAAGTGGAAATCAAGAAAAAGAGTATCTTTTTATGAAAACTCATTTTAACAAAAAAAAACTTTACCATAATTATGCATATCTTTTAAAACATGTCAAATTCAATTTTAAATCATTATACTCATTATTAATAGGAAAAACTAACCTTAATTAGCAAAAGATGAGTATAACGGGACTTCATGTCAATCTCGGCCTCCCATGTTGCTCCCTCAACTAGGTGGTTCCTCCATAACACCTTTACGGAGGCCACCTCTTTAATCATAAACTTCTTTACTTGTCGATCAAGGATTTCCACTGGAACCTCTTTATAGGAGAGATTCTCATACACATTGTAATGCCCCAAAACGAACTAAGGTGAACTAGAGCCTCATAGTGGTTTCTTGAATTGAATTTAGGATAGAATGAGTTAACTTAATGTTCTTAGACAGTGTGTGAATTTTAGTTAAGTTTGGATTCCAATCGATCAAGAACGTCCATGACGTTCGGAAGGTGTACATTAGAATGTACTTGTGCGTCTTGACGTGTTTGAGTTAGTTTTACAAGTTGGTTTTCCTTTAAACTAAGGTGGTATGTTACTAATACCTATACGACTTAGTTTAGGGGTTTAACGTCTGGGAACGACCCAATATAGGGACCCACAAGGGGCCCTAGATGAATGGCCCAAGACTTGGGAAAAAATGGCAAAAAGAAGTGGCCAGCGACGACCCTATGGAGGGTCCGTTTGTCCATCAACGGTCCTTCGAGCTAGGGAGTAGATTGTACCAGAAGGTCATGATTTCCAGGATACATATGGAGCTAAGTCTAAATCCAGGATACCCTATCAACGATCCGTTGATGCACAGACGGTCTGTTGGTGAAGGTCTCGTCTGTGAGGGCCTACCAAGTCTGTGAAGTTGCTACCAACCGGGGGTGTTTTATGTAAATGCACCTCAAGTATTTTATGACCATACGTGGATAATTTTAGGGTTTTTAGGTTATATTAAATTAGTTTAAACCCTAGACCTAGACACGATGCCTCACATTATATATTCAAACTCCCTCTCTAAAGAAAACTCTCCCAAAGTCACCATTGAAGCTAGGACTCAAGGAGGGCAAGGATGGATGATTTGGACGTGAATCTTCACCAATATTATTGTATTTCCTTATCTTTGAGGTATGGTATCCATCCTTTAACCCCTTTCCATTCAAAAAGTAATTTCCAAAAGATTTCCAAAAGGGTTTCCACTCTCAAAATTCTTTTATCTTTGATTTTAAGTTTGGATTTTCTTGTAAGAGTGTTCTAATGGTTTAAAGTTTTTATTGTTATATTAATTTATTATTTTAATGTAAAAAATATGATCATGTTTGGGTAAGGTATGAACTTTGGTTTCTTGTATGAATATGTTGATTTAGCTACTGCCCTAGGAGTCTTATTTGATAAAATGTTGATAACATGCTTATAGGTTATTATGGCTTGGTTAAATTGCAAGTTTCTTACAATGTATAGTTTTCATTATAATTGGTCTTGAGTGGTATGGTCCACCTTCTTTTTGGCGGTGTTTACTTGATGATTTGATGTTATTTACTATGTATTTTTAATGTCTTTTTGAAGGTATAATAGATGAAATGGATTGACATTGAAGATGAGTCTTTTTTTTGTGTTTTGTGAAGTTTAATAGCATGTTTGAATTGTATTATGTCTAAGTAAAGATCATGAATATGTGAAGTATATAAGGAGTGTGAATTGTTGAATGAAGGTATAAAGCACGTGTAGAAGTTAATAAGAATGCAATGATTTTTATGTGCAAGGTGTTCTCACATGTACACACGCACTCACACATAAAAGAATGCATAATGCCAAGATGAGAAAAGGGGAGAATCGGGGTGGACACTCTTTGTGAGTTGAGATTATGTATCTACTAGCAACCCCATTATCTCTAATTAACTTTCCATGATAGGTTGGAGAATGAATTCCCTTCATGAGTTAAGATGTGGTGTTCACTATATATCCTTAACCTGTAGGTTTGAATGTTGAGAAATCCGTGGGGAGTTATGCCTAGCACCGAGAGGATATGAAGAGGTAGATTACACTTGGTGAGTTAATATGTTGTATTTCAAAAGTACCTCTTCAGATGAGGACTCCTCGTTAGTAGAGAGTGAGTTACTTAGTAGCAATCTCCTTATCCCTTAACTATTTGTCCACATAGGTGTAGCTATTGGGAAAGCCTTGTAAAAGCTATGAAGCATGATGTTATCCCTCATCCGATAGGGGTTAATATTGGGATTCCATGTCTAGATCTCATGGTCTATGTCGGTTAATTTAATGCCGCATAATGAATTGATTGAACTAAGCCTTCTAAAAGAAGGTACTACTTAGGGTAGGTTGTTGTAAGGGACACTCTCTACTCATTGCACTAGGTAGGACCTTCCGAAAGGGAAGACTTGGTGACAAACCTTGTAAAAGAATGTACTAATTAGGGTAGGTGGTGGTATGGGAAGCTATCTACTGTACACTAAGTATTCATTTAGAAAGGGAAGACTTTGGTGGTTTGTTGGGTGTCTTTCAATGTCTTGCCATTAATTGAGGTTTCTTGTTTCTCCCGAGTTGATCAAGCCGATAATGGTAGTCTTGAGGGTTTCTTTTGTGTGTATTGGATGAGGAATATGCATACTTCCTTAATATATTACCCTAGTAAGTCTTAGGATAATTACGAGGTAGAGAAACTCTTAAGGAAAATGACTTCACTTTCTCTTTCGGTTGGCCTTCGAAGTTAACTCATTTAGTGTAGGATAGTTCATCGTAATTTCTCAAGTTGAATATATTGTGAATGATTTAAATGATTCATTGTCAATGTTAAAATGTATTTACTGTAAATGCTTAAGGAGTTCACTGTGAAGGTCAAATTGGTTTACTATAAGTTTTGACAAGGTTACTGTAATGTTTCTTGTTGGCTTAATATTATGGGAATTCTTATCTAAGTTGTAAATGATGGTTAGTATGATTTTTTGCCTTAGTATTCATGAATGTTTTACTTAAATTGCCTGAAAAGCTATTTTACAAAAATGTCTCTTTTTACATGTTTTTTCATATCCCATACTTGGTACATTGTTTTGTACCAACCCCATACTTTTCTATACTATATAAGTATAGGTAGGAAGATTTTGAAGGTTTGAAATCTAGAAGGAAGAGCTTGGGAAAGTTTCTCTCAAGGCAAAGTATGTCCTTATATATTCGAAGGCATAGTCCTTATATTAGTTTTATTAAAAGACTTATTATGTATTTGATTTCAATGTAAGGGTCGTGTCCCTAGGATATTATATGTTGTGTCTTATGTTTGGCTTGTGATGATAAGATTTCTTAAATATTTATGAAAGATTTCCTTTTTATTAAATTAGGCATGAAAATTTTTAATTCCGCACTATTTTTCATGTCTTATGTAATGAATGCTAGTTGAAGGGCTTGTACAAGATCCCAAAGGGTCATGTACGCCCGTCAACGAAACGAGGGTTCCTCCTAACTTCTATGGGGTACTTTCTTCTCGTAACACATCTAGACCACTAATAGAAAGAATGGACTCGGTGTCACCAATGCACTTCTTAAGCATAGAGACATGAAATACTTGGTGAAGCAAAGCTAGCTCATTAGGTAATCTCAACTTGCATGCAACATTGCCATCCCTTTGAAAAATTTCATACGGACCCACATCACAAGGACTCAATTTCCCTTTCTTGTAAAATCTCATCACCCCTTTCATAGGTGAAATTTTCAAACACACCTTATCACCTACTTCAAATTCTAACTCTTTTATCCTATTGTCGAGATAAGACTTTTGCAGGATATAAGTTATTTACAATCATTTCCTTATGATATGAACTTTATCCAAAGTATTATAAATCAATTTGAAGAGAAAAAGTGAAGACTCGCCAACTTTAAACTAACCAACCATGGATCTACATCTCCTACAATACAAAGCAAAGGAGCCATTGATGTAGTCGAATAGTAACTATTGTTATAAGAGAACTCAACCAAAGGCAAATGTTCATCCCAACTCCCCTTGATAACAATGACACAAGCTCTAAGAATATCCTCAAGGGTTTGAGTAGTACGCTCTGCTCGACCATCCATTTAGGGATGAAAAGCAGTGCTTAACTTCACTTGAGTACCCAAACCTTTTTTGAAAGACTTCCAAAATTGAGAAGTAAATTGAGCACTTCTATATGAAATAACGGATAAAGGGATCCTATAAGAATAATAATCTCATTGATATAGATTCTTGCATACACTTTCTCTAAATAAGTAGACTTAACGGGGATAAAGTGAGGGTATTTCGTCAACCTATCAACAACCCACCCATATATAGTCATTTTGCCTTCGTGTCTCAGTCAAACACACTACAAAGTCCATATTAATGTCTTCCCACTTCCAAGCGGGAACTTGAATTTCTTGAAGTAATCCACCCAACTATTGGTGCTCGACTTTCACTTGTTTGCAATTGGGACACTTTGCAACAAATTCCACTATGTCCCTTTTTCAAGCCGTCCCATAAAAATACTTCTCAAAGGTCATGATACATCTTAGTAGAACCCAATGAACCGAATAACAAGAACTAGAGCTTCCTCTTCAATCAAAAATATTAAATCATCCACATTGGTCACATAAAACGTCCCTTGGTACCTCAAAACACCATACTCCCCTAAGGAAAATGACTCATTAAGTTTCCCAAAAAATGATTCTTTAAAATCCCTCAACGATGGATCAAGGTGTTGCTTGGACTTTACCTCAACAACCTAAGATTATTTGGAGTAATGATGGACCATGAAACGACCATTAAGAGAATCTTCCAATCTAACAACCAAACGATCAAACATATGAACATCTTTCACAAAGTCTTTGTTGTCTTCATCCATATAAGACACACTATCCTTTGTCACATGACTTAGAGCATCCACAACTACATTGTCTTTGTTGTGGTGGTAGAGAACAGTCATGTCGCAATCTTTCAACAATTCCGACCACCTTCATTGTTTAAGATTTGACTTCTTTAGAGTAAACACATATTGAAGACTCTTTTGGTTGGTATACACGTCAACATGAAGACCATATAGATAAAGCCTCAATATTTTCAAGGCAAACACCACGACCGCTAATTCAAGATCATAAGTTGGGTAGTTCTTATCATGAACCTTGAGTTGCAAAGAATCATAGGCTATAACCTTCAAGTGTTGCGTAAGGACACAACCCAATAACACTTGGGATGCATCATAATATAACATAAATCCCTTTGTACCCTCTGGTAAGGTCAACACCGAAAAGGTGGTAAGCCTATCTTTCAAGATATGGAAGCCTCTTTCACAAGCCTCAAAGAACTAAAATTTCACATTCTTTTCGGTCAAAGTAGTCAAAGGAGGTGCAATGGACGCAAAACCATCAATAGACCTCCTATAAAACCTGGTTAGTCCCAAAAAATTTCTTATATTTGTTGGAGCCAAAGGTCTAGGCCAATTCGAAAATGCCTCGGTCTTCTTTGGATTAACCTCTACACCCATACTTAGGATGACATGACCAAGAAACTCCATTGACCTTAACGAAAATTCACATTTGCTATACTTGGAAAATAGTTGATGTTCCTTTAAGACATTTAGGACCACTGTCAAATGGTCCATACGTTCACCCTCATTCTTTGAATATACCAATATGTCATCTGTGAAGAAAATCACAATGGCATCAAGGTAATTACGGAACACCCTATTCAATAGGTCCATAAATGACTCTAGAGCATTAGTCAACCAAAAAAACATTATTCTAAACTCATAGTTACCATGTCTTGTTCGAAAAGCCGTTTTGGGAATATCTTTATTTCTCACCCTAAGTTGGTGATACCCCAACCCCAAGTTAATTTTTAAAAGTATCTTGCCCCTTGGAGTTGATTTTAAATCGAATTCATTAGGAAAGTTTAACTTGACAACTATTGTCCTACAATAACCGGAAGCAAAAAATCATGCAACCAATCGATTCCCAAGATGACATCAAAATCAACCACACAAGTTCTACTAATTGGCAACATTATAGGACTATTTCTATATACCATTTTTGCAACCACCGAATAACCTATCGGTAATCACCATAAAAGTTTCATTGAAGATATAGGCAAAATAAAAACTTTCTAACTACCAAAGAAGTATTAAACGACAAGGTATCACCCAAATCAATTAAAGTATAAATCTTTAGAGAGAAGACTTGTAGCATACCGGTCACCACATAGGGAGAATTCTCTTGTTCACCCCTAGAAGGGACAGAATAAAAGTGATTATTTCTTGGCACATCAATATTGGAACAACTTTCTTGCCCACTCTCCTTGTCTTTCCCCTTCACATTAGGGCAATCTCTAACCTTGTGACAACTTTTACCACACCCGAAGCAATTATCCATGCCAAAAAGGAATTCAACTATATGTTTCTTGCCACACTTTGCACAAGTAGGCTTCTTGCTTAGTGAACTAGTACCCCTTCCCTTTTGAGACTTAGCATTAGACACCCTATTATCACACACCTTTGTGAATTTGGAAGTGACTCTATTGGAGAATCTCTTCTTAAATATAGGCTTATCTTTAATTTCCAACCCTTCCTCCCTTTAAAGAACCACTTTCAAAATACTTGTTTCTCTTGGCCTCCCTATTTTCCTCCTTAGTCTACTTTTTTCCGCTTGTTGAGCATGAACCATTAGACGGGAAATATTCATATTATCATGAATCATAGCCGACCGACATTGTTCCACCAATTCATTGGACACTCCCACAAGGAAATAACTTATCACAACTTTTTTTTAGACAGCAAGGATGGAGCATACTTAGATAATTTTGTAAACTTCAAGCAGTAGTCATGTACACTCATACCTCATTGATGAAGTTTTATGAATTGTCCCACCTTAGCTTCTCTAAACTCTCTAGAAAAAAACCGATCTGGGAAGGTCCTTCTAAAAATCTCCAAAGTCACCGAACCTCCTCTTATCACTTATTGTCTCTCCATTGGGTAGAGCAAGTTTGCACCACATCTTTGATTTGATAGGAAGCCAAAATCGGCCTTTTCACCCGTAGTCACACCAATAGAAACTAAAATCTTTTAGACTTCATTTAGGAAATATTGAGGGTTTTCATTCGCTTTTGACGCGAATATCATACGAGGGTCAATCCTAGTAAAGTCTAGTCATGACTCGCATGTACACACTAGAAGTTAGGGAATTCATGGGTCCGAAAATGCCGTACTTGACCTCTTAGAGGTTTTGTATCAGCCCTTGAACATCATTCATTGCATATATACAAAAAGTAAATGAAATTAAAAATATTCTTTAAAAACATATTGCGGAAGTCATTTCATAAAATGCTTTATATATGTCTAAAAAACCTTCTATGACCTCAAGAATACAATGGTATTGGGTCAAATCTCAAAAAAGTCTAACATAATGAAAAACATATAAGACAACGTAGTGTTGGAATCCTCGGATTCTATGAGGACTCACCAATCTTCTCTTCTTTGAAACCTTAGAAGTTCTACCCTTGAAAGTAACTTATTCTCCTAATGTCCGTACATGGACAACATGCAAGCAATATGCATTAGTATAATGCTTACTATGTATAGAAACATCATACCAAACATAATATATCTGAAAGGGTTAGTCAATAATAGACATAATCATAAGAGATAAATACATAAGCATAGCATATATAACATAAGCATAAGTAAAGAATAAGCAAGAATTTAAGAATCCATTCTTAACTCATTGTCTTTCTTACTATTATGAACTATGTCACAAGCAACCTCCAATTGTCCTTGTGCAAGGCTAAGATAGCATTTCATACTACTGTCAAAGCTATGTGCCTCTCTTTTGCCGTACTTGATCATAGTTCACTTTCATAATTAAGACCTAAGTTCTTCATACTAAAGAGTACACCCTTGTGTCCATCTCAAAATATTCTTATGCAATCTACATAAGGAAGCCAATAGTACCCTACATACTAAGCCTATCTTGAAAGACATTCCTAACATGTTTACCCTTCATAGCCTCCTCATTACATAAATTCACCTATTAAGATTCTCTCATCGTTAGTATACTATACTGCGAAAGGCAACTCTAGTACAATCCTATCTTCAATCTCTTCTTCATTAGTTAGCCTAGGTTATACCTTGTTTAACGCTCTCATGACACCCCATAACACCATTCATGCAATGTACTACTTTTGGATCATTTCTTTATTACTTCTTACTTTTGATCCTAGAGCCTATCTTTATCTTATGATCTCTATGAGAATAATTATTTATGTCTGTCTATGTTCCTTAATAATATGGATCCTACGATATACTTATAAAGGTATTTCTTGATGCCTTAATATGAACACTACGAGATACCCACTTGGGCATGTCTAAGTTCATTCACACATTATAAACACTAAGAGATAATCCTTGGGAATGTCTACGTTCATCTTTTGTTTTGAACATTATGACATGCTTCTCAAGCACGCCAAAGTTCATATGATATGAAGCTACTTGGATACTTTGACTCTATTACATGAAGAACTCCCTCCTTATGAGAGTAAGTTGTTAGTTATCACAACTTCTAGGTATGGATCTCTTTTCTACTTGGAGTCCGGACCCTTTCTAGACTATCTGTCTCACTTTGCATATTGACTTGGAGTCAAGCATATACTCCAAGGTTTACTTGTCAAGCCTTGATAAACTTTTTCTCACGGAGGGATGTCCTTGACAATATCTCCATGATCATGTTAATCTATCACTTTCATTCAATTATCCTAAATCTACAGCCAACACAACCATCCTAAGGTTCATTATTCATTTATTCATTCTATTTTCATTCATAGGTAGATAATAGGATTTTCTAGCCTTAGCTTTCTGCTCACATTCTTCAATACTAGGTAAATATAGTGATAATCCATTCTTTAAGGTTCAATTCTCCTAGGAACACCGAGTACAATTTTTATGCATTGCCCTTTCTTCATTACAACAATATCCAGATATAGGCAAATACAATAATATTCTTCAAATGAAAGAGAAGGAACTAAATTGTCTTTAATACTAAAACAATATCCAATAAGAAGGTGGCATCATCCTCGATAGGTGAGGATCTACCAAACTTGGATAATGAGAGCCAAAGTTATCTTCAATGCCCCTCAAAAAGCTCAATGAACGGAACATGCATAACGGTAGAAACATAGAAATATGGGTTAGTACACTCTTGAATTAAGAATGGAAACATTCACATAAAGCATTTGAAATCATGCTAAAAGAGACATTTGTTCCAAAACCATGATAAGTTACTCTGAAAATCCTTATGCAAAACCAAGAACCCATATAAGCCAATAATTACATATTCCTAAAGACAAGATCATATACAACAGAAGACCAACAACACCAAGCATCATCAAGTCAACATGTCTAATAGCATCTTTGGGTACATAACCAACACTACTCTAACATCATATTATAACAACAAAGCATGTAGAAGAGTTCATAACTTTACAACATATACAAGACCCTTACTCATAACCCACCATCAAGTCTACAAGTGCAATGGCCACGAAAGTCCCCATAACCTCACTCCATCAAGAAAAACAAACTAACGATCGCAACAAATATTAAACGTCACATAAAATAGCATCAAGAGTTGTCATCATCATATTTAGAATTATAGTTGAATAGCATGTTCATAAGTGAAACTAACATCATATATGATCATCAACATGCAAAGTCAACATATAAATAATGATTTACTTTATACACATAGGAACAACATTCAAGGACTTTCCTCGAAGCAAACTAGCGCAATGTATAGGTAGAGTTACAAACCCCTACCTAAAGAAAGTCAACACCTCAAATCACCCCAGTTAGTGATAACTTCTTTACTTCATTTTACTTTTTAGAAAAAACATGTCTTAACCGACATAGACCACAAAATCTTAATGTGGAATCCGGTGTAATGAAATTTACAATGAAACATGGTGGACTATATGTCATGGTAGTACAAAAACATGAACATAGCATTCTAGGTTGATCCAGTAGGTAGTATTCCTACTGAAGCAATATAGTTCAAGAACTAAGATATATGCTTGGGACCCTATTTATTCACATTTCATTGTAGTCTTCAATCTAATGAGTACAACAGTGAACATACCTTCCGTACATGGGAAGGGACACTCCTCACAATTAGTTCACTCGGTGCTAAGCTAAAGTCTGTTTTGAAATGTCTTTAAGCCTTTATTATTAATCATAGCTTAGATTAAGACATAGAAGACTAACCTATTGTGTATTTTAGTCATTCTCTCAATAGGAATTTCATGAGAACATCCTTTCAATACAAACCTCATATGTTATATCAATACATTATCATCATCAAGTCATAATAAGAAACATAGGCAATTCACAACCAAACTTATTTCATTGCATATTAACATAATCTCACACCTTAACATAATAAAGACATTTAAGTTGCATCATCATTCCAACACCTACTTAATACAATCACAATATATGATTCAATTGAACTTCATCACCAAGTACAATCCATCATATTTGAAGTAAAGGTTCAAGATCACGAAGTCTACTAATTTCTCCTTCAAAATCCATTATCACTGTTCTTACCCTCAACATATTCAATTTCATCCATCAATAATTTTAATAAAATCATTCAATTTTAATTAACACATGAACTAAGTCGATCGCATCAATACCAATCAATTTTAAATGAGTTCATAACCTAGGGTTACATAATTTGGGTCAATTCATGATCTATTAACATACTACGTTTAATCATCAAGAACTTGATTATTTGAACAATAATACATCATAATATAATCATAATAATCAAAGTAAACAATAAACAATACCATTTAGAAGATCAAATTCGGATTAGAAAGAAACCCATATGAAATCATCTTTTTGAAACCAATTTTTGAAGATCCCATTGGGGAAAGGAATCCCAAAAGTCAAAGGTTTCCATACCCTTATATTCCTTGAATATTGATAAATAAAAGTGATGTTATTTAATCCCTGGAACCCTTATAACCTTCCTTTCAATGGAGTCTTCTTTGAAAGAGACAAAGTTGAGAGAAGGACGACTAATTTGAATTTGGGAATTGTGGGATGTTAAGTTTTGTTTAGGCTTAGGGTAGTTTATACAGTCTCTTAACTAACTTAATTTAACACTCCTTAAACCCTAATTAATCCCCTAAATAATTAACTAATTAATTGAACTCACTTAAAACAAGATAATGAAAATGTAGGCTTGACCTACGAAACCCCGACCGATGGGCCATAGGTCAGTCGATGCCCAGCTGCATCCCACTGTCCTGTAGGCCCGTAAGTAATTTCAGAGACTGTTCATTTTAGCCATTTTTTAAAAAAGGCTAAGTGCTCAACGACGGAGGCATCGACACCCCTTCGTTAAGTTATGCCTCGTCTCCTACAATTGTAGGTACCTACTGCCTAGTGACAGCTGTTTAGCCAAAATGGAAGGGTTCTCCTCAAGGACCTTAGGGTGGTCTTTGGGGAGTCGTACACAAAAGTTTCAACACTAAAGGTACTCTAATACTAGTTTGATACCTTTACACCAAATTTCATCAAATTCCTACTCCTAAAACTCGGGTGAACTTGACTAAATCACATTAGCACCTTTTTAACAATTCTCTAGACATCATGGATGTTTCTTGACTTCTTGACTCTAAAACTTTCTATATGACTTAATACCATGATTTTTTACCTTAAAAAAGTAGTAAAAAACTTAGACACTCATGTGAGGCTCTAGTTTAGGTCTTGTACTTGTGGTTTTTTACAATGTAGATCCACAAGGTTTTATAGATGTGGTATTCAAGGTGGTACATTATATGGGAGTGCCTCCTAGAGAATAATGGGATATAGACGCTTACCAACTAAAAGATGTGGCACAAGTATGGTTTGTTAAATGGAGTGAGAAGAGAACCATAAGGGAAGGCCCGTTAGATTGGGGGTGTTTAAGACGAATTTTCTTAATATAATTTTCCCCTTAGAGTTGACGGAGAAATTTTTAGTTGACTTCATGAATCTTCGTCAAGGGGGAATGAGTGTGAAAGAATATTGTTTTAAGTTCACCCAACTCTCTAAGTATGCCCCAATCTTGGTAGCCAACTCTAGGGCTAGAATTAATATGTTTTTGAGATGTCTAGTTTGGTTGAAGAAGAATGTCGTACGAAAATGCTCCATCATGATATGGATATCACTAGACTCAATGCGTATGCTAAACAAATTGAGGAGTTCAACCTCATGAAGATGAATAAAAATGGGAACAGGGCTAGGTCAGATTAACCAAGTAAAACTAAGTGAAGTAGATGTTTTATAATCAAGATTCATCTATGGTAAGAAAGGATAGGGCTTCCAACCAAAATTATCATTAAGGAAGTAGAGGTGGCACTACTTTTGAGAGACCTAGATGTACTACACATGGGAAGCAACACTTGGGTAAGTGTATTGTCGGTATGGATGGTTATTTTTGTTGTTGAAACAAGGGTCATAGGATGAGAGATTCCCAAACCCTTAAGTCAAAAGGGAAGGAGAACAACCAAGCTTCTCAGTATGGTCTGATCCTAATTCTCCAAAGTAGAATAATTTCTATGTGCTTCAAGATAACAAAGGAGAAAATCCAAGATGAAGGCCCGAATGATTCACAGTTCTGTATGGTTGTCTTGAAGTTCTTTCGATGATTTTACCCTAATTTGGGGAGAATGAGTTGACTAGTAAGGTGGTTGATATACTTGTGTTTCCTTCTATTCTTACTAAAGCTTGAAACAACATTCTCAGTAGTTTTTTTGTGTTAACGAGTCTTGAATATATGACTATGAGTTGCATGTTACCTTATTCTATGAGTACCTAATATGTAAATATGTTTTTCATGTTCTTTAATGTATCACAGTTACATGTGATGACTTGTAGTTAATCTATATTTCTCATGTCAATGTGGATCTAATAATAGTTGCTTAATTGGTTCAAAGATTGTTATCCTTATATGCCAATGTGTGAATTAAAAATTATTACATGTTATGATCTGTACTGATATGATGAGCATGAATAATGTTGGAGAAGGTAGTTCCTCCATAAATTGAATGAAAATGATGAAGAATAAACTTTGACTTGTGGAAATAGTTCAAAATTTGCTTGTGTTTCTTAGAGTGTGTAAAGATGTAAACTTGGTATTCCTTTTAAGTTTAGTGAATTCAATATGAAGATGTATCCATGATAATGTTTGTTGTGAGATTCTAGTTGAGTCCTTGATGTCATTGAAAGTGTTTAGTGTCATTCGACTATGAATGTTTTTCTATGTGGGGGAGATTGTAATCACCCTCAAAATGAAAATGGACAAACTAGAGCTTCACATGTGTTTTATGAGTTATTAATGTGTTATTATAATGAAATTTTTCCTTGTATATAAGTTTTAAAGGGTTTTGGGAATTAAACACTAAAGAACGTACAAGACGTTAGGAAACTACTCTTGTGTACTAGTGTGCCTTTGCATATTTTACAAATTGTTTAATGTCCAAATTCATAGGAAGAGACCCTAAAACCTATTTGTTCATGTTTAGGGACAAAATGTATGGGTAAGACTCCCCAAGGAACACCCTAAGGGTCCTTGAGGAAGACCTAATTTTTGCATGAAGTTGTCGAAAGCAGCCCCAAACCATGACCAACAAACAACGGACCGTTCCTTGAGTGATGCCGCGTAAAATGGTGGCATGGCTCTAGACTTAGTCATGGGATATTAGCCCCCAAATGAGGGTCCTTTTACCAGAATGACTCCAAGTAGGATGGGCCATCAATTAGACGATGCCCACTAGATGGGGTCCATCTTTTGGGCCTACAATTCGGCCAAGTGAGGGGTGAATTGGGAAATTCACCCCACGTCCTCATTAACTTGTAGACGGTTATTTTAGATGCTTTTGGGTATTTTATTTTTATTTATACTCCTAAAACCTAAATTAGACTTCACTTTTCAAAATCAAAACCCCTTTCCCGAGAGAAGTTCTCTCAAACCTCCATGAAAGCTTGAACTCAAGTTGGAGTAAGTATTGAACTTTCCATTGATTTATCCATCAAATTTCGTGGGTTTTATACATGTAAGGTATTATAGTTCATCCTTGATTCATCTCTCATTCATGGAGTCAATCCAAAGGCTTTTAAAAAGGTTTCAAAATCCTAATTTCTTCTATTTAAAATTCTAAACATGGGTTCTTGCATGAACATGTTTTAATGTAGACTTATGATGTTTTCAATGTTAATTTATGGTGTTATGATCAAAGAATCAATGAACCCATGATCATGCAAATTATCAAATTTTGACATATCAATTGGGTTTGATGAATATGGTTAGACAATGATAGAATTGTGTTTTTATTATGTTTTATTGTGATTATATACTGCCATTTATGCCTTATTATGATAAATTATTGGAGAATTGAGAAAAGACGATGGAGGCTTGAATGAAGAGTAAGTTGATCTATATTGTCTAGTTCTTGTTGAATTGATATTGAGTGGTCTGGTCCACTTATAGGAGGCGATGTTTATTTGATGTGTATGAATATATGTGTGCGTTGTGATTATTTCCTTGAAGGCATTAAATGAGAAGTTAAGTGATGATATATGATGAATATGCATGTGATGTCTTATGAAGTTGTAATACCCTAAAACGAACTAAGGTGAACTACAGCTTCGTAAATGTTTCTTACGAGATAAAATGATATAGAATGATGATCTTAGGTAGTGTTTGAAGTATAGTGACTTTTGGAGGTAAAACGTCAAAGAACGTCGATGACGTTCGGAAGGTATGCCTTAGAAAATGCTTGTGTGTTCTCATGTGTTTTTGCGAGTTTTACATGTTCGTTTTAATTGAAGTTGATGTGGGATGTTCCTATGACATATATGAATTATTATAGGGGTTTAACGTGCGGGTACGACCCCACCTAGAACACACGAGGGGACCTAGAAGAGGACCACATCCCTTTGGCAGGATGCTGCAAAGCAGTGAATAACGACGGTTACAAGGGCCGGACCGTTGGTCAAGAAACAGCCAGTTGACCTTGGGCATTGACTGGACCTAATAGGATAGAAAATCCTGCACAAGATAGAGACTCATCCCCAATCTACGTAGCCCATCTAAGGGTTGTCGACTGGGCAATGATCTGGCTGTGAGAGGCGTAGGTTGGTGCCTGCAAAAGCTCCAAATTTTCTGCCTTGGCTTTGGGTGTTTGATAAATTCACCCCAAGTCTTTTATGAACCACGTATGATTACTTTAGTTGTTTTTGAGGTATATTAATGTGGTTTAAACACTAAGACCTAATTTTAGATTTCTTTTTCATAAACCCAAAACCCTCTCTTATGAAAGACTCTCAAAACCTAATGGAAGCTTGAACTCAAGGAAGGGCTTGGAGGAGTTGGTTGTGGAAGTTTCTTCATCAAAAACTCATGGGCTTAATTCTCATTGTGGTATGGTAGTAATCCTTGACACTCTTCCCTTCAAGGAGTCATTTCTAAAAGATTTCAAAAAGGGGTTTTAAACCTTCTCTTCTTCTACCTTTGATTCTAAGCATGGGTCTTTAATTAAAGATATTTTATTAATTCAAATGTGATGTTATTAGTGTTAGTTGGTGATTTTTGCATAAAAACCCTATTGCGCACATGCTTATTCATATTTAAAACTTCAATCTTGAGAAATGGGTTAACTGAATATGATTGTGTAGTATTTGAGCTTTGGTTTCTTAATGTTGATATTATGGTTTAGCTACTGCCCTAAGGTCTATTTTAGGATGACTTGTTGATTAAACTGTAAATAGGTGTTGAAGGCATGGATGAATGGTAAGTTGGTCTCATTGTCTAACTATTATTGTAAAACGATCTTGAGTGGTATGGTCCAACTTTGGTGGCGGTGTTTACTTGAAATATATGAATGTGAAACTCCTTGTGTATTGTGTATAAGTCCATGGAGGCATAATAGGTGAAATAAGATGATAATGTTGTTGTTCTTGTTGATGTGCTATATGAAGCTTGTTATGTGAAGTATGCTAGAGATTATGATGAATGAATGAAGATTTAAGCATGATTAAGAAGTTAATGATTTGAAAAAGGTGTTTAAGACCTCAAAAATGACTTAGGTGAACTGGAAACCAAACTTGTTATAATGATGGTCTAAGGTCATAAATTTGTCTATTATATTGTATTGAGTCAGTGACTAAGATTTTAGGTACATTGGAAGTCAAACGTCAAGGGACGACTAAGACGTTCGACGACTAAGTCACCTATGTGCCTCATTAGTGGTTCTATGTGTTTATGTGTTATTCTTGAGGTCATATGGTTCTTAAATGATTTAATATAGCATGTATATAGGCAGTCAGTAAAGTTTCATGACGTTTGGAGGTCAAACGTCTAAGAACATTCATGACATTCGAAAGTTTTGCCTTGAAATGACCTTGTGTGTCTAAGAAGTTTTTGTCTTGTTTTACGTGTCTTTTTTGGAAGAAATTCATGTGAGAGGTTCTAAAATCGTATAATATCATGTTTGAGTTTAAAACTTACGGGCAAACATCCCCAAGGACCATCCAAGGGTCCTTGAGGAAGGACCCAAAGTAGTGCCCACAACTGTCCAAGACACCCAACCAACGGTAGGCAATCGACGCCTAGAGGGCCAGTGAACGCCCCGTTGGTGGGGTCTCGTCGATTGAGACTTAGGCCTGGGGGAAAGGAATCCCATGACAGGTATCAGTCCCATACCATGCACCAGTTGTACGGTTCATTGGTCAACAGATGGACCATCGATGGGCACCGTCTACGGTGTAGTTCACTGCCAAGTGAGGGGTGAATTTGTAATATCACCCCACTTACAAATAAGATGTTCGGAGGTTCATTAAGGGTATTTTGGGCATTTTAGGTATGTATAAAAGTCTTTAACACATAGAAGATTTCATTCATCTAAAATAAAAACCCAAATCCCTTATAGATTCTCTAGAACTCCATTGGAGTCAAAACTCAAGGAATGGCTTGGATTGAAGAACTTTGTGGAAATTCTTCATCAAATTGAATAATTAGCTTCATCAACGTATGGATTTTAATCCTTGAAACTCTCTTCATCAAGGAGACCAACTCTCGAGAAGTTTTCAAGTCAAATTGTCCAATTTTATGATCTATTCCATGGGATATTACATTAATGGTTTCTAAGCATTGAATAATTATAGTATTGATGATTTTAAACTAAAATAACCTATGAAACGATGAATTTGATGAATCCTAGTTTTTGACTAAGTTATATGTTACTTGATATTGATCTAATGTTGATGAATTCTAATGTAGTTTCATGTAGGCTATTGATTGAAGTAATAATTATAGTAAATTGATATCTAGATTGTATTAGATTAATGATTATGTAGTAATTTGACCTAGTTTAATGAATATTGTCATAATTATGTTAAATGGTTGATTATGGCCATGGGTAAGGGCCTTGTGATATCAAATGTTGTGATTTGACATTTGATTGATATATTGAGAAGGGAGTGGTGGTGGTAAGCTTCCCTATTTACTTTATTTTATGTTAATTAGAGTTCAATTATGTTTTTATTTGTATGTTACTCTTATGGTGGTGGTGCTATGCTTTTTACCTGCAATTGATGTGGCCTTTTCGGCATTATTTTTAGTAATATGATTATTATGGCCTTGTCGACACTACTTGGAGTATTTTAATGATTTGTATAGTTGATATTATGTGAAATATGATCTATTATATCTATATGTGAAGTAACGTTAAAGTATTTGTTCTTTGAATGTATGTTAGAAAATCATGTAGACTATGACTATGTGCTTATTTATGTACTCTTAGGGTTGATACATGGTTGTTCCTACTTGAATATATAAATCTATAATGGTTATATTGATGATGATATGGTAGTGTATAGGATTACATGAAGATTATAAGGGTTATTTCTATGTTCTTCTAGAATGCCATGTATTATGAGTTAAAGTGAAGTATGTGGTGTATTGTCTTGATTGACTTATGTCCCTTGCTTGCTGTATGTATGAATGTGACTATGAGATGTCTTGACTTAGGATACTAAACGCCCCGTTGGTGGGGCTCTTCGATTGAGACTTAGGCCTGGGGGAAAGGAATCCCATGACAGGTATCAGTCCCATACCATGCACCAATTGTACGGTTCACTGGTCAACAGACGGACCATCGATGGGCACCGTCTATGGTGTAGTTCATTGCCAAGTGAGGGGTGAATTTGTAATATCACCCCACTTACAAATAAGATATTCGGAGGTTCATTAAGGGTATTTTGGGTATTTTAAGTGTGTATAAAAGTCTTTAACACTTAGAAGATTTCATTCATCTAAAATAAAAACCCAAATCCCATATAAATTCTCTAGAACTCCATTGGAGTCAAAACTCAAGGAATGGCTTGGATTGACGAACTTTGTGGAAATTCTTCATCAAATTGAATAATTAGCTTCATCAACGTATGGATTTTAATCCTTGAAACTCTCTTCATCAAGGAGACCAACTCTCGAGAAATTTTCAAGTTAAATTGTCCAATTTTATGATCTATTCCATGGGATATTACATTAATGGTTTCTAAGCATTGAATAATTATAGTATTGATGATTTTAAACTAAAATAACCTATGAAACGATGAATTTGATGAATCCTAGTTTTTGACTAAGTTATATGTTACTTGATATTGATCTAATGTTGATGAATTCTAATGTAGTTTCATGTAGGCTATTGATTGAAGTAATAATTATAGTAAATTGATATCTAGATTGTATTAGATTAATGATTATGTAGTAATTTGACCTAGTTTAATGAATATTGTCATAATTATGTTAAATGGTTGATTATGGCCATGGGTAAGGGCCTTGTGATATCAAATGTTGTGATTTGACATTTGATTGATATATTGAGAAGGGAGTGGTGGTGGTAAGCTTCCCTATTTACTTTATTTTATGTTAATTAGAGTTCAATTATGTTTTTATTTGTATGTTACTCTTATGGTGGTGGTGCCATGCTTTTTACCTGCAATTGATGTGGCCTTTTCGGCATTATTTTAAGTAATATTATTATTATGGCCTTGTCGATACTACTTGGAGTATTATAATGATTTTTATAGTTGATATTATGTGAAATATGATCTATTATATCTATATGTGAAGTAACGTTAAAGTATTTGTTCTTTGAATGTATGTTAGAAAATCATGTAGACTATGACTATGTGCTTATTTATGTAGTCTTAGGGTTGATACATGGTTGTTCCTACTTGAATATATAAATCTATAATGGTTATATTGATGATGATATGGTAGTGTATAGGATTACATGAAGATTATAAGGGTTATTTCTATGTTCTTCTAGAATGCCACGTATTATGAGTTAAAGTGAAGTATGTGGTGTATTGTCTTGATTGAGTTATGTCCCTTGCTTGCTGTATGTATGAATGTGACTATGAGATGTCTTGACTTAGTAAACTAAAATACTTACTCTTTAATGCATGAATGAAATGTCACCATAAATGATGTTAAGAGGGTCTCTTATGTGAAACCTTGAACCTAGTGGTAAGGTGATGAATGTTGAAGTAATAAGTCGTAATGGTATCATTCAAAATAATGAAATGATAGACTTATGGTTAATTAGATGGAACAACATCATATTAATCCTTAGGAAAGTCATGATGAGCTTCTTGTAGCCATTGGGAGGTAGCCCTAGTGGACCTATCTTTGGTAGGGTAAATGTGATGGGTTATGAACATGATGTAGAACCATTTTATATGAACCTTAAGTGTGAATTAATCAATTAGAAAGAAGGCTAGAAACATGTGAGTATGGTGAGAGAAGTAGTACTAGTTAAAGAATGTGACTATATTAAAAAGCATGCCCTTCATATTCCTTAATCATGTGCCTACATGGGATGTGTCTAAGTTCTACCATTGGCAAGTAGAACACCCTCATAGAAATAGGTTAGAACTTCGCATTCCATATCTTTCTATCATGGTCTATAAAGGTTATTGCGTATTCTCATCATATGGAATACCCATTAGCATTAGAGAAGTTCTATGAAGTTTAGGTGGTGGAATAGGACACTATCTACACATTGCACAATAAGATTTGAAGGAGTTAGTTGGAGTTCCTAGGTCTTGTACAAGACCATTACTTTAATTTCCTTTATGTGTTGAATGTCTTCTAAATGAACTAATGTATAAAAAACTTAAGTAAGAAAGTATGTTAATTGAATAACTACTTATGTATAGTAGTTAAGGATTGTCTAGTTAAGGTGTGAAGGGGGCATAGGAATGGTCACTTTGTATCTTACCTAGATGAGGCTTAAGAATAACTCTAGGTAACGAAAATGTTGATTATGTGGACATGATATAAACTTAGGTAGTCATAAGGATTTTTTGGGTAGTCATGAAGAGGTCAATCATGGCGTTATCTTCTTTATTTACTTAATTAAATATGTTTATAGCCTTTTGTAAGGGAATGTCATATTATCTATATGACGATGTGTTTGATGTTTTGTAAGTGTGTATGTGTCTTATTATAGGTATTTTTGAGGGTTATTTAGGTATGCTTATGGAGGTTGTATGTGAAGTCTCTCTTTGAGTTGCTTAAGTGAGTCTTAAGATAGCTTTTAGTGAGAAGAATACATGCTAGAAAGTTTCTAAGGACGAAGTAGACAACTTTACTGTAACAATGAATTCCTTCACTGTAATGTGAGTTGAGCTTACTGTTAAATTAACTCAAAAATGTGTTAAATTGTTTAAATGTTATTTTATATTTTTTTTAAGTTGTTAAATATTTCTCTTATTATAATAATAAGAATTTTAAATGAAAAGATGCATATTTCTGCTAAATGTTCGTTTTCATAATTTGCATGCATTATGTCATACTTAGTACATGTGGTTCACTAATCCATGCTTTTATCTATATCTATAGTTGTTGGTAAGTGAGGAGCATTTGAGAAGTGAAGACTTCGATCAAAGAATCATTCAAGAGAAGTCAAAGTACGTCCTCATTTGATTGAGGGCATAGATTTCTTTTATGTTTCTTATTGATGTATTGTAATAGACTAAGTATTTCTATATTATTATAGTGTATCGGCCATGGCCCAAAAGTATTCTCGTGTCTTATGTTTGATGAGATTAAGACATAGTATTTCCTATAACTTTATATGAAAGAATTTTTAAAGACTATGATATGTTTGTGATATATTTTAATTCTTCACTACTTTACATTATGTATATGCGATGAATTATATGTAAGGGCTTGTACAAGACCTCTGAGAGTTCAAGTACGCCGGTTGCAATCCGAGAATGCCGCTAACTTCAAGGGTGTCGTTTCGGGATGTTACATTGTTATTATGTGAAAGGTGTGCTCATATGTATACTCACCCAGTCAAACTTGAATGAATGAAAGAAGTTAGTAAATGTGATTAAGGGGAGTTTTGGGGTGAATACTCTTCGTGAGTTGAGATGAAGTTTTTAGTAGCAACTTCACTATATTCCAAGAGACTTCTACGTTATCTAGGAGGACGGATTCCCTTATTGAGTTGAGATGTGCTGTCCACTAGTTATCCTTAACCTATAGTACAAAATGTTGAGAATCCGTGGGGAGTTATGCCTAGCACCGAAAGGATATAAAGAAGGGGTAGTTAAACATCATGAGTTGAGATTTTGTAATACATTGTACCTCTTGAGATAAGTACTCCTTGTTAGTATAGAATGAGTTATTTAGTAGCAATCTCCTTATCCCTTAACTATGCGCTTGCATAGGTGTAGGTATTGGAAAAGCTATGTAAAAGCTAAGAGAATCACCCTACCCTAGAAAATTGGGGATCCCTCATCCGATAGGGGAAGTATCGGGATTCCATGTCTAGCTCTCATTGTCTATGTCGGTTAAGCTAGCCCCCAAAAAATAACGACTGAATTAAGTCTCATAAAAGAATTTACTACTTAGGGTAGGTGGTGGTATGGGACGCTATCTGTCCATTGAACTAAGTAGAACTTCCGAAAGGGGAGTGTTGGTGTGTTATTCATGAAAAGTATGAACTAAGTCTTTTAAAAGAATGTACTACATAGGGTAGGTGGTGGTATGAGATGCTATCTATACATTTCACTAATTAGACCTTCCGAAAGGGGAGTCTTGGTGTGTTTTTATATGAAGTGTATGAATAGTTATCATGTGTTGTAAATGAAGATACATGAATTAAGGTCTAATTTTATGGAAGCAAGTTAAAATTTATGTTTTATTTAGAAGTTATGAATGACAAATGTAGGGTGCTTAATCCAAGGGAATCCTCAAGGAGCACTAAGTCGGAGTAGTAGTATAGGACGCTACTATCACATTGCACTTACTGTAACTTACAATTCCCATTGGAGTAGGGAACCCATGTGAAGTCCTTAATGTATAGATGTTCTTCTAAATTTATAGAGTGTTGACTTGTTTCCTTAGTGTGAGGTAAGCCTATGGATGGTAGTCATAAAGGTCACTTAGGTGTGTATTGAATGGGGTGTATGTGAGGTTCCTTCATGTCTTAACTTGGTGAATCTTAGGATATCTTGGTTAGAGAAACTTTAAAGGAAACAAGTTCACTATGTTTGGTATGAAAGAGTTCACTATAATGTTTCACTATGTTAATTCAAAGTTCTATGGTTTATTGTAAAAATTGTTTTTTGGTTCTAAAATTATGGGAGTTAAATTTTATGTGATAAATGATGATTCTTATTCTATTTTAACCCTATAATCAAGAAAGTTTTACTTATTTGGCACGAAATCTGATTTTACTAAAATGTCCCTTTTTGCATGTTTTTGCATATGCCATACTTAGTACATTATTTTATACTAACCCTATACTTTTATATACTTTATAAGTATAGGTTGGAGGCAAGAAGAAGTCTAGAAGGCAAAGCTTGGGATTGTATCTTCTCACGACTATGTATGTACTCATAAATTTGAGGGCATAGTTCTATTTCTTAGTTTTTATCATTAAGACTTATTATTTATTTTCATTTAATGTAAAGGGTAGTGTCCCAAAAATATTTATGTCGTGTTTTTAAGTTGTCTTGTGAAGACCAGATCACTCTTTCATATTTATAAACGATATTTTAATTTTCATTATATATGTCATGAAAAGTTTTAATTTCGCAATGCTTTTCATGTCTTATGCAATGAAAGATAGCTAGTAGGCTAGTACAAGACCCCCGAAGGGTCAAGTACACAATTGTCTGACCTAAGGGTTACCCTATGTTACACCCTCAAAATGACTTAGGTTAAACTAGAGATTAATATTTTTTTAATGAGGTTCTATGTTTCTAAAATGGTTTATAATGTGGTAATGAGGCAGTGTCTAATTATTTAGGTGAATTGGAAGTCAAATGTCAAGGGACGACCAAGATGTCCAACGAATAAGTCAACTACATGCCTTATGTGTTTTTTTTGTGTGTTTAATGATCTTATGAGGTCCTTATATGAGTAATAATAGTTTTTAAAGGCAGTGTGCTGAGTTTCATGATGATTGGCGATCAAACGTCGAAGAACGTCCAAGACGTTCGGAAACTAGTCAAAGTTAAACTAGTGTGTGTCCCCTAGTATTTTTTGAGGGAGTTTTGGATTGTTTTGTGGGTGAAATTGAGAATAAATGTTTCATACTCATAGGCTGAAATTTAAATGGTATAAACGTATGAGAACGACACCTCGAGGACAAGCCAAAGGGTCTTTAAGGAGGACCCAAACATGGACCGATGAAGCTTCCTAAGGCAGCATAAATTGTGCATGAAAGGAACATGTCTTGGTCACATGATTGTTCCTCCCATGACCAAAATCTTCCTCCGCATCGCGTACACCTGAGGACTTCACTCGTTCAAGAATTAATTCCACTAATGACGCAGGAACAACTCCGCGTCGCGGACTTGTTTCCGGATGATGATTCTGGAAATTTAAGTTGATTTTGAATTTGTTAAAATGTCCTATAAGTTCTGGGGTATTTTGGTTATTTTATGGGTAAATTTTGACGGTTATTAGACCTATATAAACCCCAATTAATCCTTTAAATCATAACCCTCAAATCCAAAAGAAAACCTCTACATTGTTTCTCTCCAAAAACCTCCAATTATGAAGTTTTGAAGCTCCAAGGAAGAAGATAGATGTCCCATGTTTTTCTCCATCAATCTTGTGGGATTTTCTTCACAATTAAGGTATGTTTATTCATCCTTGAAATCTATTTATTCAGGGAGTCAATTCAAATTAATTTCAAATATGATCCAAAAAATGAAATCTTCTAAATGGAATTCTACCAATGGGTCGCTGCATAAAACGTTTTAGATCATTGATTTAAGATTGAATTGAGGTTAATTAGGAGATTCTAACCTAAAATGTTCATGAAACCATGCAAAGCATAATATTTTCAACCTGGCTATATCTTGGATGTGATGATCTTGTCTTAATGCTTATGAATTCTAGTGTAGTTTTCTATGGGCTATTGAATTATGTAAAAATTACTTTGGACTGATTTATAAGCTGTCTTAGATTGATAAATTTCTATTGAATTGACTTAGATTCATTGAGTACTCTGATTTATGTATTGCATTGATGATCGATTGAATTGGATGATTTAGCTATAGATTGAAGCTGTGAGAATGATTGGTGTACGCTGCCTTATTTTGCTATATATTATGTAATTTAGTTCTTGAATTAAGTTGTGATTGGTATGGTCCACTTATGGTAGCGGTGATATGTGCTTTACCTGTGAATGATGTTGCCTATTCGGGGTTAGTTTATTCTTATAATGACATGGCCTTGTTGGAAACTTCTTGAATTATTGTGATTATTATTATAGTTTATTATTTAAAGTATGATAAATATCTACCTACATGTTAATAATGTGAAAGTATGTGGTTCTTCTATTGATTTAAGGTAATCATGTTAGACTATGACTATGTCTTTGTATGTGTAGTCTTAGAGTTTATGCATGATTTTTCCTACTTGATTATGTAGGTGTTATGATGGTTATATTGGTCACATTATAGTAGCGAATTGGTGACCTATAGATGATGTTTGTTTTGCCTATGTGCTTATAGAATGATATGATATATGTTAAAATGTGTGTGTCTTGGGTTGATAGACTTGTGTCCCTTACATTACACATGTACATTATGAATATGAGCATCTTGACATAGAAATCTTATGCACCTTTATCTTGTATGTGTATGGATGAATGTAGAATGAAAGTCTAGGATCAGTAGACCTAAGATGGTGCCCTTCTAAGAATGCCTATTATGTGGAACCTTCTTTATGGATAAAAGGGTAAGAATGAGCTATCCTTATAGACCATTGAATGTGAACCCTAGTGGACCCATATTTGCAAGGTGCATTACTAATTAGTAATGACTAAGAAATGGTACCTTTTCATATGCCCCTTTTTATTGAGCTTACTCTATAAGAAAAAAGGCTAGCACCGAGTGAATATGTTATTGTTTGTAGCTCTACTTAAGAAGGAGACTAGAGTACAATGTATATCTACTGGAGAAGCAATCTAGAGTTCATGAAAGACTTTAATATTCATGAACCATGTGCTTACATGGGATGTGTCCTAGTTCTACCTTTGGTATGTAGAACACCCTCCATCGAAGTAGGGTATACTCTGGATTCCATGCCTAACTAGTATAGTCTATGTCGGTTACTATCTCTTCTCATCATGTGGTATATATTCTAGTATTTTATAAGTTCTACAACGTTTAGGTAGTGGAAGGGGACACTATCTAGACATTGCACGAGTAGTCTTTGATGGTGCAAGAGTGTAGGTTCCCTAGGTCTTGCTAAGACCATTATGTGAAGTACTTAATGAATGAAATGTCTTATAATTTAATTAATAAATGATTATGACTTCAAATAATGTATGTTTACTAGAATTACCTCTATCTACGATATTTTTAAGGGTTGCTTAGGTAAGCTTGAAGAGGGAGTATGGGTGGTCTCTTCTTGACTTACATAGGTGAATCTTGGAGTAACCTTAGGTGGAGAGTAGATGAAAGGAAAAGGGAACAATCTTATCTTAGGCATTCTTAAGGATTGTTTAGCTAGGCTTGAACAGGTTGTATGGGCGGTCTCTTCTGGTCTTACTTAAGTAAGTCTTAGGATACCCTTTGGTGGGAGGTGTTTATATTTATATGGGTTAAAGTGATGTTTATGCAATATTGTGGAACGTAACTTATATGCATATATGTTGACTTTTAAGTAAGTATTAGACTTGTCTTAAATGGTTTTCTGAAAAAGAGCATTTTTCATACAAAAAAATTGTTTTTTATCTTGATTTTATGCATTATCCCATACTTAGTACAAGTGTTTGTACTAACTCCATACTTTTTGTCTATCTCTAAAGGTTTAGGTAGCATTTTAGACGAGTCTCGAAGTGGAAGCTTTGATTAGTATTCATTCAAGCAAGAGTGGGTATGTCCTCACTAGATTCGAGGACATCATGATGTTTAGTTTTCCTCATTGAAAGTATTGTAAAAGACTTAGAAATATTCCTATATGATGAAGTATGGGTCGTGACCCAATATATTCTATGTGTAAGATTGTTTGAGATTAGGCTTTCATTATGTTTTTCTATAAACGAGATATTTTGAAGTATTATTATTTCATTTGAAAAGTTTTAATTCCTCACTTTTCATACATGTATTAAATGAACGATGTCAAAGGTCTTGTACAAGACCTCTGAGAGGTCAAGTATGCCGTGTTGCAATTCGAGAATGCCCTAACTTCTAAGGGTACTCTCACGTTGTAACAAACATTGTATAAGAGAATAGGTTATGAAGTAGTACTTAGAAATAAAACAGTCTCAAAAACCCACGTCTAGTAGAGTCTTTTTAATTGGTGTGAATCGTGACATACCTATGAGCGAGAGGCTATAGGACGATAGAGTTTCCCTTCTTCTCTACTATTGTATCATGTTTTATTGTTAAATGTCATAAACTATCCTTTCATAATGTTTTCTTTTATGTTTATAGGAGATGAATACAAGAAAGACACCGGCTAAAAGGGTTGATGAGAAGGTGGTGATTGGGGGATTTCCTCCACGAGTTAATAAAGTTGAAAAAGTTCATCAAGGCAGTCAATTTCATCCCCAAGGTGATCAAGTTCCTATTTTTGGAGAAGGTAATGACGATTCGGTGGTTCCCCCGATTATGGTTAATCAGGATATTAGAGAGGCTCCTTACCTTATCCCGAGCTATGACAACTCAGGTGAATAGAGACATTGAGCGTAGGGTGAATGTTATGCAGAATATTATGACCTCTAGAATGAGGGACTTTGTGACAATGAATCCTACTATATTCTTTGGTTCTAAGGTGGGAGAACATCCCAAGCTTTCTTTCATGAGGTATATATGATAGTGCATGCTATGCGAGTGACTTCTAGGAAAAAAGAGGAGTTAGCTTTGTATCAATTGAGAGATGTTGCTCAAGTATGGTTGACTCAATTGAAGGATAGTAGACCGATAAAATCGGGTCCCTTAGAGTGGGAAGAGTTAAAGGAATCATTCCTAGAAATGTACTTTCCTCGTGAGTAGAGGAGGATTGAGATTGAGGAATTTATAAACCATAGGCAAGGTAATAGGAGTGTTGAGTAGTATTCCTTAAAGCTTATATTGTATAAGTATGCTCCATCCTTCGTGTCTAACCCTAGGGATGATATGAGTAGGTTCTTGACTGGTGTTTTGGATATTGTATAGGAATAGTGTTGTACAACCACGCTCTATGGTTACATGACTATATCTAGGCTTATGATGTATGTTGAATCCATGGAAGAGTCTAAACGTTGGAGGAAAAGTAGAGATGCTAAAAAGGGAAGAAACTATGATCAATTTCAACCTAAGTTTAAGAAGATGAATCCAAATAAAGATGGTTCTAGTGCTTCAAAGTCTAACTCTGAGAGAGGAGGTGGTTCCCAAGTTTTCAAGCGTACTTGTGCTACATGTGGGAAGAAGAACCTTGGGAAGTGTCTAGCCGATACTGATGGGTGGTTTGGTTGTTGGGAGGATGATCACAAGTATGACAGATATTCCTACTATTGTGTCTAGAGGAAGAGAGGACGAGCAAGTTCCTCCAAATGTTCATATAGTGGTGCTCCAAAGATCAATCACTTCTATGCTCTCCGAGCCAATGGAAAAAACCCGGATGATGATAATGATGCCAGTAAGCAATAGTTTTCTCAGTTTTGTTATATGAGTTCATTTTAATTTGGGGAGTATGGTTTATTACAATGGTGATTGGTTTTCTCATTTCTTCGATTCAATTCAAGCTTGAGAGGTAGAATGTCCTAGTAACATGTAGCATGTTGCATTGTGTTTAGGAGTCTAGTTGAAATTGAATTTCATTGATTCATTGCATTGTTCATCTAACGAAGTTATTATTATTTTTTAAATTGAGTTTATATGGATTATTTTCTTATATTGTCGTGCTTCTATCTTATATTGCTTAAGAGTTGCATTTTTTAAACTTGAGCATATTTCACTGTAAGGCTTTGGCAGTTCACTGTAAAGGTTTTGAAAGTTTCTCTAAATTGTTCTTTCATAAAAAAATGATTAAAATGTGTATATAAATGTGTATATGAGCTTGATAATGAATGGTGAAGGAGTTCCTCCTGATTGAAATAAAGAATGTGATTCTTGGTTGCAAAATGAGTTGTAGACTAGTTTCTAACTTCTTGTTGTGTTTTGAGTCTCATGAGTATATGAAAGTGTTGTTCACCCGAATTGTTTACTGTGTATTGTTTTGTATAGTTATGTGCTGCTAGTCTTGAGTTTCTTATCTCTTGATAGTGCCTAAAGAGTAGGAAATGTCAGTGGAGGGCGAATGTTGTCCATGTGGGAGAGTATTATTACACCCTCAAAACGACTTAGGTGAAAATAGAGTCTAACATATTTTTCGTGAGTATATAATATTCTAAAATGGTCTATAATGTAGTGATGCCGAAGTGTCTAAAGATTTAGGTGAATTGGAAGTCAAACGTTAAGGGACGACCAATACGTTTGACAACTAAGTCACCTAAATTTCTTATGTATTTTTATGTGTTTTTTTGTTATTTATGATCTTATGAGGTTATTATATTAGTAATAATAGTGTTTATAGGCAGTGTGTTGAGTTTCATGATGTTTGGAGATTAAATGTCCAAGAACATCCAAGACGTCCAGTAACTAGTCGAAGTTAAACTAATGTGTCGTTGTGGTTTGTAAAGAAGTTTTGGGGTATTGTTTGAGGGTGAAATTGAGAATAAATGGTTCCTACTCCTATCCCAACATGTAAAGGTTTAAATTTCCTAGAGTGGTGACCCGAGGACAATCCAAAGGGTCCTTGATGAAGACCCAAACATATGTCGATGAAGCTGCCCAAAGTAGAAGAATTTGTGCATGAAAGGAACATCTCCACGTCGTGGACTTGTTCCTTGCAAGGTCAAATTCTACCTCCGCATCGCAGAAACATGGCGGACACCACTGGTTCCAGAATTAATTCCAAAAATGATGCGGGAACTGCTCAGCGTTGCGGACTTGTTTCCCGACTATAATTCAGGAAATTTAAGTTAAGTTTGATTTGGTTGAAAGGTCAAATAAGCTCAGGGGTCTTTTGGGTATTTTAGGGGTTAAATATTTTCTGTATTTAGACCTATTAAAACCCTAATTAACCCTTCAAATCATATACCTCAAGTCCAAAACAAAACCTTTCCATTGTTTCTCTCCAAAAATCTCCATTGATGATGTTTTGAATCTCCAAGGAAGAAGATAGATTTTCCAAGTTTTTCTCCATCAATCTTGTGGGATTTTCTTCACAATTAAGACATGGTTATTCATCCTTAAAATCAATTTATTCAAGGAGTCAATTCAAATTATTTCAAATATAATCCAAAAATGAAATATTCTAAATTGAATTCTACCAATGGGTCTCTACATAATATGTATTAAATTATTGATTTTACGATTTAATTGCTGTTAATTAGGAGATCCTAACCTAAAATCTTCATGAAAAAATGCAAAAAATGATCTCTTCAAATTTGCTATATTTTGGATATAATGATCTTGTCTTAATGCTTATGAATTCTAGTGTAGTTTTCTATAGGATGTTTAATGATGTAAGAATTTTATTTGATTGATTTACAATTTGTCTTAGATTGATAAATCTCTATTGAATTGACATAGATTGATTGAGTATTTTGATTTATGTATTGAATTGATGATCATGACCATTGGTAAGGGCCTATTGGTATTTTATTGGATGATTTAGCTATGCATTGAAGTGGTGAGAATGGATTGGTGTACGCTGCCCTATTTATCTATTTTTTAATGGGAACCTTCTATCTAGAAAGAAGGTTTAGAATGAGATATCTGTATAGACCATTGAGTGGAAGACCTAGTGGACCCATCTTCGGTAGGTGCATTATGAATAGGTAATGACCAAGAGATGGTACCTTTTCATATGCCCAATTTTATTGAACTTACTCTATAAGAACAAAGGCTAGCACCGAGTGAATACGTTATGGTTTGTAGTTATACTTAAAAAGTAGACTAGAGTAAAATCTATCTCAACTTTAAAAGGAGACTAGAGTGTATAAAATACCTTGATATTCATTAACCATGTGCCGACATGTGATGTGACCTAGTTCTAGCTTTGGTAAGTAGAACATCCTCCATCAGAGTAGGGTATACTCCAGATTCCATGCCTAGCTAGTATGGTGTATGTTGGTTATTTCCTAATATCTTCATGTAGGATACATCCTAAGTATTTGATAAGTTTTACAATATTTAAGTAGTTGAATGGGACACTATCTAGACATAGCATGAGTAGGCTTTGACGGTGCTAGAGTGTAGGTTCCCTAGGTCGTTCTAGGACCATTATGTGAAGTACTTAAAGAATGAAATGTCTTCTAATTGACTTAATGAATTATTATGACTTTAGCTAGTGTATGTAGACTAAAATTTCCTCTATCTACGGTAGCTTTGAGGGTTGGTTGGGTAAGATTGAAGAGAGTTTCTGGGCGGTCTCTCGTTGTCCTACTTAGGTGAATCTTGGAATAGCCTTAGGTGGGCAGTAAATGAAAGGACAAGGGAACAATCTTATCTTAGGCAATCTTAAGGATTGTTTATCTCGGCTTGAAGAGGTTGTATGGGCGGTCTCTTCTTGTCATACATATGTAATTCTTAGGATATCCTTTGGTGGGAGGTGTATACGTTTATATGGGTTAAAGTGAAGTTGATGCTATTTTGTGGAATGTAACTTATATGCATATATGTTGACTTGTAAGTAACGATTGGAGTTGTCTTAAAGGGTTTTTTCAAAAAGAGCATGTTTTATACAAAAAGCCCGTTTATCATAACTTTATGCATTATGTCATACTTAGTACAAGTGTTTGTACTAATTTCATACTTTTTGTTTATCTCTGAAGGTGTAGGTGGCATTTTAGAGTTTTTTAGGTGGAATTTGGGAGGACTCTCGAAGTGGAAGATTGGATTAGTATTCATTCAAGCAAGAGTGGCTATGTACTCACTAGAGTCAAGGCCATCATTATGTTTAGTTTTCCTCATTGAAAATATTGTAATAGACTAACCTATTTTTCTATATTATGAAGTATGGGCCATGTCCAAATATATTTGTATGTCTAAGATGATGATTTTGACACTTAGCCGTTGATTATGTTTTTCTATGTAAGAGATATTTTGATGTACTATTATGTCGTGTGAAAATTTTCAATTCGCACTACTTTTCGTACATGTATCAATGAACGATGTCAAAGTGCTTCTACAAGACCTCCGAGAGGTCAAGTACACCGTGTTGCAATTCGAGAATGCCCTAACTTCTAGTGGGTACTCTAAGGACATAACACCCTGGCTTCTAGGGGGTACTTGTGGGTTGTGGCAGACTTGGTATCAAAGTATAAGTTTATGGGAAATAGTTTAGGGTCTAAAGTCTCACAAGCCAAGTCTAGTAGAGTCTTGTTTATCGGTGTGAATCGCGACACATCAATGAGTGATCGGTTATAGGACAGTAGAGTTTCACTTTCTTCATTACTCTTGTATAGTTCCATAGAACGCAACTCCATAGGGTCTCTCTCTTTTTTCCCTTGTCCGGTGGTTTTTAAATGTGATTGCATGGAATAAGAGATATTTGTAAATATGAGGGAGACGAAAGTGAGTTTTGATGCTTATGATGGTTTTGTGATAAGAAGAGTAGATGTCAAGGTTAGTCTTGAGGATTGTGATGTGATGCCATTTATGGCTATGTGTGACTTAATAGTTTGGAAGTATTGTGATATGAAATTGTATGATGCTGTAATTCTAAGCATAGTAAGAGATAAATGATTGAATGAAGTCCATTTTGGGGTAATCAGTTATTTTATAGTTGTGTACAATGATAGTAGAAATATTGAGGTGTAATTTGAGGAGTGTTGAAAGAATGGGGTAATGTTGTGAGAAATAAGGGATTTCATTCCATGAGTTGAGAAATGTCATGCCTAAGAGTTGAGTGAGGTGATCCTTTAAGGTGTTGTCGTATATTGAATGCTAAGAGTTTGGTGTTATGCTTGACATTTAAGCATGATGTTTAGTATTAACGTGCATGAGTTAAGGGTAGTATGAGTTCCTACCTTGTGAGGGTTATAGTGGTATTTTTAAGTATGAGATCTTCAAGATGTCTTTACGCTATGTAGGGGAGAATGAGTTAGTTAGAAAGGTAGTTGATATGCTTATCTTTTCTTCGATCCTTATTCAAGATTGGGACCAAAATCCTTGGTAGTTTTTATTAATTAAGAGTCTTGCATATTAGTATGAGTTGCATTTATCCTTATGTTATGAGTTCCTTTGTTGGTATAATGTCTTGTAAGCTCTTGATGATATTATGATTACATTGGGAGAATCGGTACTCAACCTATATTGCTCTTGTTAAGGTGTCGCTAATGATATTTCTTAATTTCTTCAAATTTGTTTTATCATGTTATAATCTGAGTTAGTATGATTTTGTCTCTCATGTTGTCATGCCCTCATGTTAAAATTGCTTGAAAGTAATGAATTTTTAGCATGTTTCACTGTTAAGGCTTGTGCATTCAGTGTAAGGAATTTCAAAAAAATTGACTTAATTGCACTTTCATGTTGTAGATTTAATGTGTGTAGACATGATGTTTATGAGCATTTTTAATTTTGGAGAAGGTAGTTCCTCCATAAATTAAGAAAGAGAATGTGTTTTAAAGTGTGGAAGTCACTTCCAAAGAGTTACATGTGTTGCATAGCAAATGCTTGTCAATGTGTAGTTGGTGTTCCATGTAAGTTTGATGCATTTACTAAGTATATTTTGATCATGATGTGATGTGTTATATTCTGCTAGTATGTCCTTAATGTTCTTAAAAGATTTAGTGTCATTCAAGGACGAATGTTCTTTCAAGTGGTGGGGAATGTAATACCCAAAAAGGAACTAAGGTGAACTAGATCTTCATAAATGTTTCATGAGTTAATTTTTAGTTAAATGATTTATAATTATGTTATTATTCTGTGTGTGAAGTATTTAGGTCAAACGTCCTTGACGTTCGGAAAGTATGCTTATAAAGTGCTTGTGTGTTCTCATATGTTTTAGCGAGTTTTACGTGTTTGTTTTAGTTGAAATTGATGCGGGATATTCCTAATACTTAATTGACTTAGTATTGGGGTTTAACTTCCAGGTAGGACCCCTCCTTGGACCCAGGAGGGGCCCTAGAAAAAGACCCCATCTCTTTTGCAGTATACTGCCAAGTAGTGACCAACGATGGCCACAAGGGACAGACCGTTGGTAAACCAACTGCCCTTCGACCTAGGGCGTCGACTGGACCAGCAAGGCTTGAAAATCCTGCACAAGATAGAGCCTTAGACCCAATCAACGGACCCCATCTAAGGGGCATCGGCTGGGCAACGGTCCGTCTGTGAGGGGCGTATGTTGGTGCTTGTAAAATCTGCAAATTTTCTGCCTTGGCTAGGGGTGTTTGGTAATATGACCTCAGGTATTTTATGAACCATGAATAATTGTTTTAGATTCTTTTGGGTGTATTAAGTTGGTTCAAACACTAAGACCTAATTTTAGACTTATTTTTCATAAACCCAAAATCCTCTCTCAAGTAAGACTCTCAAACCCAATAGAAGCTTGAACCTAAGGAAGGGCTTGTAGTGGCTTCTTGTGGAAGTTTCTTCATAAAATATTCATGGGTTTTCTTCACATTGATGTATGTTAGTCATCCTTGAACCCTCTTACGTTCAAGGAGTCATTTCTAAAAGATTTCAAAAAGTGTTTTCAAACTCTATCTTCTTCAATCTTTGATTCTAAGCATGTGACTCCATATAAAAACGTATTAATGATTCAAATGTGTGTTTATTAGTTTTAGTTTTTTTATTTTAACATCAAAACCCTAATGAACCCATGCTTACTCATATTTCCAAATTCTAGCTTGAGATATGGGTTAAATGAATGTGATTATGTAGTATTCGAGATTTGATTTTTTCATGTTTATATTATGGTTTAGATACTTCCCTAAGGTATATTTTATGACGAATTATTGAGTGAATTCTAAATAGGTGTTGAAATATTGATTAATGGAAAGTTGGTCTCATTGTCTAACTCTTATTGTGAAATGCTCTTGACTTGTATGGTCTACCTTTGGTGGTGGTGTTTACTTGAAATTATGAATTTGAACCTACATGTGTATTGTGAATAAGGTCATGATGACATATTAGGTGGAATAAGATGATAATGATGTTGTTCTTGTTGATGTGCTTTATGAAGATTGTTTTGTGAAGTATGCTAGAGATTATGTCTAAATGAAATATATGCTTATGTGAAGCATGTTAAAGTATGTAATATGAAAAATGGAGATGTAAGAATTATTGAGAAGTCAATTTTATGAAAATGGTGATTATGATAAAGGTATGCTCATATATATACTCACACACTCACACATGAAAGAAAGAACGAATTAGTAAATGTGAATAAGGGCAATTTTTGCGTTAAAACACTTCGTCAGTTCCGATGAACTGTTTAGTACGAACCTCAGTATCTTCCAAGATCTTTCTAAGATAGGTAAGAGGATGGATGCCCTTCGGGAGTTGAGATGTGCTATCCACTAGTTATCCTTAACCTATAGTAAAAAATGTTGAGAATCCATGGGGAGTAATGCCTAGCACCGAGAGGATATGAAGAAAGCGTGGTAACATCTGTGAGTTGAGATGTTGTATTCAAATGTACCTCTTGATAAAAGTACTCCTAATTAGTAGAGAATGAGTTACTTAGTTGAGATCTCATTTCCCCTTAATTGTGTGCCTATATAGGTGTCGCTATTGGAAAAGCAATGTTAATGCTAAGAGAATGACCCTACCCAACGCAAGTGGGTATCCCTTATCTGTTAGGGCTAGTATGAGGATTCCAGTAGCTCTCTTGGTCGATGTTGGTTAAGCTATCCCCCGCAAATGAACAAAGTTTGCTAAAACAATGTACTACTTAGGGTAGCTGGTGGTATGGTATGCTATCTATCCATTGCACTAAGTAGACCTTCCAAAATGGGAGTATTGGTGTATTTAAATGAAAAGTATGACCTATTTCTCCTAAAAGAATTTACTACTTAGGGTAGGTGGTTCTATGGGACGCTATCTATCCATTTCACTTAGTAAACCTTCCGAAATGGGAGTCTAGGTGTGTTTTTGTATGAAGTGGATAAATGAGTTATCATCTGTTGTAAATGATGTTAGATGACATAAGGTCTAATGTTAACAAAACAAGTTAAAAAATTAAGTTTTATGTAAAATTTATAAATGACTAATCTAGGGTGCTTAATCCAAGGGAATCCACATGGAGCACTAAGTAGGAGTAGTAGTATGGGATACTACTATCACATTACACTCAGTAAACGTTACAATTCCCTTTGAAGTATGGCACCTAGGTGAAGTTCTTAATATATGGATGTTCTTCTAATGTCTACTCTAGAGTGTGGACTTGTCTCCCATGCGAGGTAAGCCTATGAATGGTAGTCTTTAGGGTCACTTAGGTGTGCATTTAAGGGTGTGTTTGGGCGGTTCTTTCATGTATTACCTTAATGAATATTAAGATAACTTGATTAGGGAAACTTCGAAGAAAACGAGTTCAATGTGTCTGGCATGAAAGAGCTCAGTGTAATGTTTCACTATGTTCACTGTAACATTGTATGGTGTACTTTAAAATTTCTGTTTTGGATCTAAAATTATGAGAGTTCTATTTTATGTGATAAATGATTATTCTTATACTATTTTAACACTATAATCAAGAAGGTTTTACTTATTTGGCACGAATGCTTATTTTACTAAAATGTCCCTTTTTGAATGTTTTTGCATATGCCATACATAGTAAATTATTTTATACTAACCTTATACTTTTATATATTTTATAAGTATAGGTTGGAGGCAAGAAGAAGTCTACAAGGCAAAGCTTGGGAATGTAACTTATCAAGACTAAGTATTCCTCATATATTCGAGAACATAGTTCTATTTCTTAGTTTCTATCATTAAGACTTATTATGTATTTTCATTTAATGTAAAGGGCTTTGTACCTATGATATTTATGCCGTGTCTATAAGTAGGCTTGTGAAGACGAGATCATTCTTTAGTATATATAAAAAATATTTCCTTATTATGATAAATGTCATAAAAAATTTTAATTTTGCACTACCTTTCATGTTTTATATGATGAATGATAGCTAGTAGGCTAGTACCAGACCTCCGAAGGGTCAATTACACAATTGTCCGACCTAAGGGTTACCCATGCTTATATGGGGTACTTGTGGGTCGTGACACAAGTTATGAATGTGTGTCTTAAAAATACTATGTGTAAATGAAGTATGAATTAGATGTGAATTATAATTGTGTGGATTATTACGAAGGTAGTATGTTCTTGTTTAGAATTCATGGTTATGAATGATGGTTGTTAAGTGAAATGCGTTCTCACATATACTCTCTCACACACAATGAATTAACGAATGAATGATTAAATGAAGCTATTGAAATTTAAGGAATGAATGGGGGATTTTGGTGGTAGACAAATTTCAAGAGTAGAGATGTTGTATCTAGTAGGAAACTCACTATTCCGAAGAGCATTCCAATGAACAAAAGATATGTTAGTGGTTGGATACTCTTCTTGAGTTGAGATGAAGTGTCAAAAACTAACCTATAGAGATTAATACTCTTCGTGGGTTGAAATGTAGTACTTACTGCATATTAGTTAATCTATAGCTAATGAATGTAATGAATGTATAAACTCCGTGGGGGAGTAATCCTTAGCACATAGCGGATCTGATAAAGAGGATGATACTCTTCGTGAGTAGAGATGTTGTATCAAATGTACCTTTTGAGATGAGTACTCTTTGTTAGTTGAGATTAAGTACTTATAATCAATCTCCTTATCCCTAAACTATGCATCCTAATAGAAAAAAATATTGGAGATCTATTTAAAGGCTAAAAGAACGACCCTTTAACAACCATAAAATGACTATGCTAAGTAATGCCAAATGTATCTAGAATGCCTAGATTAGACCGGGTTCACACAGATTAAGGCATGTAGAACCAGACCTCTGAACCTCTGCAAAAACCAAGACAACTAACTTGCTGATTTATTTGAGCTAGGAAAGGTTGGGTCCAGCCATGTAGGGCACCCGAATTCGAAGATTAACCCGGATGAGTATTAACCTGACATAAAAAGGGGTAATCTTAAGTTAGGAGGGTATACGGGTAAAATTGTCTTTTCCAGGCTAAGGGTAGTATTTTAATTAACCTAAATAGTTAATTAATAAATTAATATGGTGGAGGGGAAATTTTGATAGAGTTTCCCGAATTTCACCTTTTAAGCAAATCTACCTCCACCGGGGTTCAAGCTTTGTGTAAACAAGAATTAAATTTATTTAATTTTATTAGGAGCCTTGGTGTAAGCAAAGATTAATTTTATTTAATTTTATTAAGTGAATAAGTTGAATAAATTAATATTTAAAAAGCTGATTTAATAAATAATGAGGAGTCCTAGTTTGACTAAGTCTCCACCTTAATCTGCTAAACCTAAGCCTCTCATTCTCACATCTCTCACTCTAATTCTCACGTGTTTCATCAGAAAAAAATTGAAAATAATAACTCTTCACTCTTGAAGAACTAACACACAAAAACTCAATTGAAAACCTAAGCTAAAAACAAAAATCAACAACATTCTTTTTCGACGGATTGAGATTTGGATTTTGGTGGTGAGATAGTGGTTTCGTGGAAAATAGGAAACATTGAAACAAGTGTTGAATGGCATTAAGGTATGGGTTTTCTTCTATCTTTGCCCCTTTACCAAGAGACCCTTAAGGCTTTTAGTTTAATCGCACTTGAAAAACTAAGTTTGTCCCCTTTGCATGCCCTTGTCATTAGATTCTTTAAAAGATTCAAAGAATGTGTTGGTATGTCTTCTGGTAGATAATTTTATGTCTAGTTTTGATTATATATTTAATGTGTATTTGCAAACTATGTACGGAATGAAAGGTGTATTCCAGAAAAGTGTTTTACGTTAATTGTTCGAGCATGGGTGTGCTCTAAATTAACTTTGCTACTACCTGAAATTTTTGTGTTATAGATGTTATGTTTTCGTATATGTAAATGCTGAAAGTGTGATGTTCATATAAGGGTAATGTTGCTGTAAAAATGTCACCCGAATTACTCCAAGAATCTACATAAAAAAAAAAGAGAAAGATGGATTGAAAGAGACCAACATTTCCAGCAAATTTCCAGCTTGCTGGAAATGTTGGTCTTGGCCAAAAATTTGAAAAGTTAACTATGTTTTAATTTCTTTTTAAATTGTGAGGTCATTGAAAATATAACCCAAGGCCTTACCAACTGCAAATTACATAAAAATTTCATTAGATAAACAAAAGGAAAAATAAATGTGGTGAGTAGGGATTGAACCCACAACCTCTTGAATAGATGAGAGAGTTAGGAGATAAAATAAAGGAGAAAAATAAATTTGGTGAGTGGGGATTGAACCCACAACCTCTTGAATAGATAGGAGAGTTAGGAGGGAAAAAAAGGAGAAAAATAAATGTGGTGAGTGGGGATTGAACCCACAACCTCTTGAATAGATGAGAGAGTTAGGAGAAATATAAAGGAAAAAAAATAAATGTGGTTAGAGGGTATTGAACCCACAACCTCTTGCATATGTGAGAAAGTTAAGAGGTAAATTAAGAAAAAAAGAATGAGCTTGTGGGGGATTGATCCCACAACCTCCTTGCCTTAAACGAGAAATAGGAAGGAAAATAAAAGAAATATTATGGGAGTGGTCCCCCAAATCTGGAAAATTCAATTATCAAGTTTAATATAACATTATGTGTTGCTCAAGTGATTTGAAATCAGTTTCCCTTGCCCAATCCCGTATTGACACATAAGTCGTACGTGAACAAATATTTAATGAATGCTGCCTCTAAGTATCGAAATCGATATCTTGGCTACGTGAACAAATATTTAATGAATGCTGCCTCTAAGGATCGAAATCGATATGTTGGCATACCCACAAGATGCATAAGTCTTGTACTACATAATCATGGATAAAGATGAATCACTTAGACGAACTATTAATGAAGACTCATGGCTTGTATGTGTGGATTCATAAGTCTAGTACACGTTTAAAAGTAAGTGAAACTATGACGTTATGTGAAGATATGATGAAACCCCAGTGGTGTTAGGTAAGAGTGTGACACACATTAAAGGGCAAAATGTATTGACATACGATGAAATGACCATCCACATAAAAGGGGTGAGTAATTATTAAGAATACTGACAACTTTATAAGAAACTAATGTGAAAGGTGATATAAATCTCAAATGAGCCAAAGTAAATGTTACCAAGACGTACTCACCTATGAGAGTTTAAGGTTAATGAAGAGACCAAAATCTATGAACACTCTAATGAAAGTGTTGAAGTTAAATGATACTTAATACTAATGATGAGATGAGAAATCATCTAATGAGATATGATGCATCGTGATAGAAGCCAACTTCTATGATGTATTAGATGAATGTAATGGAACGTTATACTAAGCAACGATAGGCTAGCTATGAGTTGCGATTCCTTCTTTTTGAAAGACAGAGATTCGTGTAATTTTCATGACATGCAATTGCCTGTCAAGACGGGTATGGGTATCCTTTTATCTCCTAGTCTTTGAACCTATAATGCCAATATAGAGTTCTAGAAGGGTTCGATTCCCTATATATGCTTGCATGATTTGGTTTACTTTGGTTGGTGATTGCACCTCTTTTTGGTGTGGGGTTAAACACTAGATTTCATGATGCTCACATGATCTATGTCGGTTAGGGTTAAAGTTCCCAAAGAAAGAAGGCTCTTTTTTTGCTAAAGAAGGCTCCCTAGTTGAGATCCCATATGTTGAGCCCTCATATTAGGAAGTCCTAATGTCAAGTCCATGATTCCAAGGTCTCATGGCATATGGACGAATCATATGAAATATGTTATGTGCTAATAATCAACATGTTATGTGTTGTGTGCAATATGTTAGATATTATGATGCATTTTACTCTCATAGCATGACTTTTCTAATCCGATTTTGGCATGTCCATTGACTTGACTTACCATAATTCATATCGTTAGGAGAGAGCTCTTCTTGATCATGTATGTCCTTGATGTGTGCTTGCATATACCCATACTTAGTACAGGTGTTTACTAATCCCATACAACTCCCAACTTTTAGGTGCAGGTGCAGGTGAACGCTAGAGCTGACGAGACTATTCTGAAGTTAGCCGGACTTGGAGCATTCATCCGGACTTGGTAGACCCTCTTGCTTTCGAGGATGCCTATATTTTATATTCTAGTTTAGATTTAGGCGTGATCTTGTGGAGTATGTTCCACTAGTGTTTCTTTGCCAGTTATTTTCAGATATTGTATAGGTGCCATTTTCGCAACTCAATATTTTTATAACGATTTGACAATGTCTATCTTTATATTAGATGGTTGTTGTTAAACGCTTATGAGTTTATGTAGATAGTCCTATACGAGTTCAATGTTTGTCACTATGAAGTCTCAGTAAATAAAAAACTCAAAATTTTCCGTTAAAATTAACCTAGATTATGTAACGATGACGTATGTAGGCTTGTCTGCAACCTCTGAGAGGTCAACGACGCCGGTTTCGGCTAGGGTCTAGACTGTGGTTGTGACAGGCCCTACCTTAGGCAAGTGGGCATACCTCATCCAGTAGGGGTTAATACTGGGATTCCATGTCAAGATCTCATTGTCTATGCCGGTTAAAGTTATCCCCCACAAATGAATTTAATGAACTTATTCTTCTTAAAGGTGTACTACCTAGGGTAGGTTGTGGAATGTGACGCCATCTACCCATTGCACAAGTAGACATTTGGAGGGAGTCTTGGTGTGTCTTGTAATGGAAATGAGTGAATGGGATATATCTAATCTTAACGAAGCATGTTTGTTATATGTCTAATGTTAATGAAGCATGCTTATGTAATGTCTACTGTTTATGAAAGCTATGTAAATGATTGAATGTGATGTGCCTAGTCTAGGATGATTCCTAAGGAACACTAAGTGCATGTAGTAGTTTGGGATACTACTTTCATATTGCACTAGGGTAACTTGGGGGTTTTCTTTGAGGATGGTCTTTATATGATGTTTTTACATGCATGAATGTTTTCTTCTGGTGTTCTTAGTGATGAATATTGACTTGTTGAGTTGAAATGAAGTATGCTTATCTTTGGTAGTCTTAAGGATCACTTAGGTGTTTGTTGAAGAGGTTGTATGGGCGGTCTCTTCATGTCATACCTAGGTGAATCTTAGGATAACTTTGGATAGGAAAGTATAAATGATTAATGGGTTACTTGATTAATGTTACTCCTTGTGAGAATCGGAAAAATATTTACCTTATATGTTGAATGATGACTTGTATAATGTCTTGTACACTGGATTCATGATGTTTTACAAAAATAGCATGAAAATTATATTTCAGCTAAAATGTCCTCTTTATCCATGTTTTTGTATAATGCCATACTTATACATTGCTTGTTCTAATTCCATATTTCTTTTAAATTCCTAAAAGTATAGGTGGAAGGAAAGTGAAGGTTCCTTGAAGGTGAAGCTTGGGAAGTTAATTTCTCTCATGATTGGTTTGTCCTCATATGTTTGAGGACATTAACTATATTTATTCTAGTTTTCTTTATGTAAAATACTTGTATAAGACGTATTATGTTTATATAAATGTAAAGGGCCATGATTCTATGATATTAAGACGTGTCTAAGTTTTCTTGTGATGATGAGTCTTCGTTTCATACGTTTTATGAAAAAGTTTCTTCTTAGTTATTTTGTGAACAAAATTAATTCTGCACTACTTTTCATACCTATGAAATGAATAAAAGCTAAGAGGCTTTTACAAGACCTCTGAGAGGTCGAGTACGCCATGTAACTTCTAGGGTTTACCCTTGTATCGTTACAAGACTAGCCCGTCTAATGTTATTGTGTATATTAGGGTTATGGGCTCAGAAAGGGTGATCAAGGAGAGTTTCGACGCATAACCGAGTGAACTCGCTGAGCTCAAGCTTCTAGAAAAAAATTACACAACCTAACTCAACAAAATCTTGATATTAAAGGCGACGAAACGAGAGTTTGGCAAACTACCGAGTGGTTTGGCGAGTTCGACCCAGCTGACCAAATTGCCAATCATGCTTATTCTCAATCCTAACTTCAAAAACAAATCCCGCAGCCATCGAAATAAAAATGAAACCACACATATTCTCAATTAATTCCATATCAATTGGACCCATGCTTCCATAGTACTCAGACATCACCGGGTTTGGAAAAAATTGGCCATTTGTGATAACTTTAGCGATTAAGAATGATGTAAAACAACCCATAATTGATCAAAGCATGTAATTTAGCACAATTTGTCTTACTTAAACTTTAGCCGACTATACTCAACAACAATTAAGCACAAGCCAACAATTTATGATCAATTTAAGGCATGCAATTAGGGAAATTAACAATTTAGGCAATTTAGTCACATCATAAAAACTAAAATAGGCACACAAGCACACATTTATGATTTATGAGAGGCCCAGAACACATCAACACAATATATAATAATGAAAATGAGTTTTAAAACTATTTACAACTTTTGGTTTGGAAAACCAACCTTCAATGTCGAATATAGTAATATTTAGAGCTACATGACAAAGTATCCATCTCAAAACATAGAATGAACGACTAAAGAGCAGTAAATGCAAAACATGCGATTTTGTAAAGTTTAATCTGCGGTAATGTGAAAGATTTTGAAAATAAACACTATTAGACTTTTAAAATAGTTGAGTTCGCGCCCTTTCAGCGATGTTTGTCGACCTCATCAAACCATTCGACGACACATCAAGTTGTTATTTGCCTCACAAAGTTTTAGGAGACATCTACTAAATGTGGGGTCCAAAAAGCAGACAAAATCTGGCTAACCGACCTATTTGGTGATTCTCCAACTTGTCCATGAGCCCGCCAAGTCATATAGACTCCAATTTCATAATATCTTGAGTCCAACGGTGGTCCAAGTTTGGCTCGTCGACCTCATCGTTTAGTATCCAACTTGACATTTTGCTCACCAACCTTCACTTTTCAAACATATTCTACACTTTCACATGCACAATAAACACACAATTATACAAAAAACAAACAGAAAGTTACTCAAATATTAGATTGCCTCACAACAAGAGCAATAGTTAATTTCATGGAACGAAGCAAGTCCCAAATCAAAATTCATTCTTTGGATTTTCCATATTATCACTAGGCAACCCTCCTTTTGTCTTGGGTATAGACGACACAACATATGACCCATTTGAGTCACTTGTACCTGAATAGATATGTAATGAGACAGAGTCATCTAATTCAACATTGAGATATTCTCTTATATCTCTTAAAACACTATGTCCTGTTCTTCGACTTTGTGGGGAATGAGTGAGAATATCTCTTTTACTTGTCCACCCTCATAGTCTTTGGGCTTTCTACGCTCATGACGGGGAATGTACCTATCTTTACTTTTTGTATAGTACTTCTAATTACATGATCCTTCTGGCGAAGAGATCCAGCTGAGTCAATAGTGTGGCCAAAACATGGTAAGACGCTCAGAGAAAGTTGGTTAACCACTTCTATGTTCTTAAGACGAAGACCTCTATAGAAATAGTAACCTAGCATCTTATTTGGGATTCCAAGAGTTAGTCATTGCAACAATAGTTCCTTAAATCGCATCCACAAGTCATGGATTGCCTTATCCTCAAATTGTATGAAATTTAGGATGTTATTCCTAAGAATAATCATTCTTGAAGAAGGATGGCTTATTTGGGTACAGTTGCAACAAAAATGGGCACAAATTCTACAAGACATGCTCATTTTCTATGTTCTAGGAAATTAACCACGAAAACAAAAACTAAAAATAATTAGATTTAACTATGACTAAAAATACAAAAACTCAACTTCACCAAAAGAATCTCAAACAACACCACTTCCCGGCAATGACTTGATTTTGACTAACGTTTTAAGGACAGTACATCCAATTCTAACTATCAATGATTGTTAATCATTAAAAAATCCAACCAAATGAGTTGGGGTGAAATTAAATAGGGAGTAGTGCGTTTTGAAGATTCAATAGGGAAGTATGAACATGATCAAATCAGTCATAGAAATAGAAATTATAAAATAACGACATCGTTCAAATCATGGGGTGACACGAATTTCAAATCTGGAGTTGTTGTTTTCAATTATCAACTACAAACGTTGTTAAACATTATGAAATAACAATAAAAATATGAGTTCTTGGGATGTGTTCAATTATAGGCTAATCTGGACAATTGGGTAATTGCAAATATTAGAAGATATCTAGACATTAGTGAGTAAGGTAGGCTATAAAAGGGATAAACTTTCTCTCAAACAATTTACTCCGAATCATGTTGATTTCTCTCGAACATGAACAAACAAGAAAAATAAGAACTACCCATACATTAGAACTTTCACTCTCTTGAGCTGAATGTACGAAATTGGGTTTAGGATTCACTGTCTCGAGATGAACCCAGGTAAACCCAATACCCACACACCATTCATCAATAAGTCTAGTTTTAAAACCCCTCTCTCAAGCAAAAATTACAAGGGTAGAACATTATTTGCAACTAAACTTCTTAAAATTAAACAACAATTAATGATTGAACTCATTTCTCAATAGCATTTAAACTAACAATTAGCAATATCCATACACTAAATCAGCCCATAATCACAAAATCACACCCAAAAAAATGGGGTTTTAGCTAGACATCATGAAAGGTAAAAACCATTACCAAATTTATTATCCATCAACTTGGTAAGTGTAGATTCATCCTTACAATTCTCCGATTTGAGGAATGTTAAATATCCACTTCCAATTTCTCAAAAGTGAAAAAATTCGAATTTTTGGATGTTTTAGGAAAAACTAGTGCAAATAGTCTCCAAAGCAAAAAACTTAATAGTAGAATGATCTAAAGAGTAATTCCTACTAAACTCAATGGTCAAAAATGTATTTATAGTCGCAAAATATATTGCAAAGATTCACTCGACAAAGTAAGTCAGGCTCATCGAAGCACTCGACGAGCCTCCCTTTGGTCACTTCCACTGCCCTTATGTCTTGGCATCAAACACCCTAAAGGTCTATAACGTTGGGCGGTCTAACTCTACATTGTGGAACAACTTGGCAACCTGCTGACTTTTCGTTGCTTTCGCTATCTTGGGTCTTTTTGTATGGGCATGGCACACTAGAACATTAGGCGATCAAGTAGCCATTTGGCAACTCACCAAGTGGGCTTGTCAATCACCGGGATTTCTACTCTTCATTTTTTAAGCCTATATTGTTCCTTTTTTTCTTAAATTACTATACTTAATTTGATATTCAATCCATATACCAAAAAATCAAGGATTACATCATATAATGACACTAAACCTATATAAATAAAGCCATAAATGAGTCCGTATCTCAGACTCATCAATAATATATTTAGATTTCAAGGTGTTGGGTGTTTTATGTTCATGACTTACTCTTGGTTAAAATTCTCACCTTGAGAGGTGTATTGAGTTTGAGTAGTTAAGTCCCAATTTTGTCGGCTCTTATGAGATTTAGAAGTGTTGTAAGGTTGCTTGTGTGCTAGAATGCTTAAATAATAATTTATCCAACTTAGGAGAAACGGTAGAAGTCTTAGATTAGGTAAGTTAAGAAATGTAAGAATGAGGATGTTTCTTCCATGAATGTGATGGAGTGCTACTTTAAGTGAAAGTAGTAGGTAAGGGTGCTACATGGGAGGCCAAGGGCCAATTTGTTTTCATAATATACTTATCTTTCCTTCGATTCCTCCTTTAGCTTGAAATGATAAGTTTCCCTTATGTTTTTTTCATGATTGTGAAGTCATGATTGTTGTAAGTAGTTCTTCTGAAATTTCCTTGTTTGGAAAGTGATGTCTAAATTATGCGTTTTCCATAGTTTCCTTAAATTATGCATGTTTTTGGTGAAATTCTTGTTTTATGAGAAAATGAGTTTTTATGATTAAAGTTCCTCATGTTGCTGTGCATTGGTATGAGTTGCCTATTTGACTTCATGAGATGCGTTAATGAACATGCTTTAGTATGCTTTAGAGAATAAAAACCTATTAGCTCCATTATTTTATGTTCAACATTATTTTTGTTGGGGAAGTTAGTTTCTCCTATGTAAATGAGAAATATCTAATTTCGTGTATATTCGGCTGTTAGAAGTAGTTGCTACTCCCTTAATTTGCATTGATGATACTTTGAGATGAAATTGATGTCTTCTCCTTTAAATGATGTATTGCTTTATGTTTCTTTTATGATGGGATGCAAATATTGAGTCTTCAATTCCTTAACGTGTTTAGAAATGTAATCAGAATGTTCCCAAGGGGCGATATTTTAACACCCAGATAACTAGTAGGTCAGCGTTACTTGATAGTTTTAGAGTTTGATGTGTTGCTAATGTTTTTAAAATGTCTTACCGTACCTAGGAACAAGTGATTAGGGGTTAATTATCAAGGTACGAACCCCCAAGACCAACCAAGCGTCCTTGAGTAGGACCATAAAGCCTAATCCCAAATCTGCCCCAAAATAGTTAATTTAGTGATCTACGGATGTGACCTCAGTACGCCCCGTAGAAGTTGGTCCTGGGTAGAGTGTATGAAAGTGAGTTTCTAACCATTTACCTATGGACTTGTAGAATGACCAGTAGGCCTACCCATGGTCCGTGGGTGATTGGCATAGGTGTTACTTGTAGTTTTGCCAAAGTTCGGCAAAGGTATGTCTTTTTTAGGTAATTCCTAGCTTAATTATTGTAATGTTGGGTTTTTTATATTATTGTAATACACTTATATAAATACTTTGAGACATTTAATAGCCGATATACTTAATGAATCCGACGTCCCTAAAAAATAACCAACTTGTTACATCTGGGTTTACCCCCTAGACGTAACCGGCATCGTAGTCCTCTTTGAGGACTACCACCAGCCTCTTATTTCAAACCATTACATTCATAGGTCAAATTTAGCAGAAAATTTAAAATTTTTCATTTATTCTACTTGGAGTATTACATAGACCTCTACATACACATAGAGGCACACACACACACACAAACAATTATATATATGTATATATATATATATATCGAGTATACATAGACCCTTCGTATAGATAGTTACATAACCTTCTAAGCTTGTTGTACATGACTATACATATACATACATACATATATATATATATATATATATATATATATATATATATAAGATAGAACAAAGTCTTCATAGAGTATCTCATGTCATAACCATCTAACACGATTAGCAATTTGGGCATAGCCCATACATCAATGTAAAGAGTCATATATAGGTTTAAAACAATGCGTACTCAAATTAAAGGAGATAGAATAAAAGATTCTTACAACTAAAACAACATCATAAGCTCGATATTGGCATCACCCACGAGAAGTGAGGACCTACCCACTTGGATAAATGAGAAACTCCAAGCCTTCTTCATGGTCGTCTCAAATAGAACTCAACGATCGGAACCTAAAATGTTCGGGAAAAATGGAGAAAATGGGGTTAGTACGCCACTTGTTCAAAGTATGAGATATATGCACATATAGGATCAAATAATACTAAAAGGAACATTTTATCAAAACATGCTACTTTATTCTTTGAAAGCCTTATGCAACTCAAGGAAAACATACAATTCAAGAAGGCATATTCTTCAGATCAAAGCAATTAACATACTTGTCAACATACTTTAACAAAAAGTCTAATATAAACCTATGATAGAGTAATTATATCACAATCATGGGTAAGAGTTCATCAAATCATAATAACACAAGACTACTAGTCATGAATCCTCATAAACCCAACAAGTGCAATAACCATACAAAGCGCCATATCCTTACTCAATCAAGTGAACCAACAAAATAATGACTAATATTCAACTTCACATAACATAAACTTTTACGGATATACAACATCATACTCTTATCAACATAGACCAATTACATGTTTATAAGAGTATCAATCACCATGTGGTATCATTTACAAGTAAATTCATAATACTATCATTTTTTTCATTTATTATCATATACATACATAATATTAACCTTATAAAGCTTATATAAGGGCATACCAGTGCAAGGCATAGGTAAAGTCCCATACCCCTACCTAGGCAAAGTCAAACCTATCAAGTCACCTTAGTTAGTTTATCCTTCATTTGTTCATTTTAATTTAGGGAATACTTGCCTTAACCGACATAGACCACAAGAGCTAAATGTGTAATCCGGTGTTGTAAAACCTTACACCGATAGAAGGTGATCTACCGGCCAAAATAAACTAAACATAAACGTAGCTTTCTAGTTTGATCCACTAGCTAGTTTTCCTATCGGGGCAACACAGTTTCAACAATTAAGACATTAGTATTTTCACTCTACATACCACTTGGCAATGGGGGCCTCCTCTTATGGGAATCCATTGGATGAATATCCCTCTTTGTGGAGTCAACACCACATGTAGAACTATAGGGTGAATCTTCCTCTATGGGAAGCCATCACCTTCTATTGTCAAGTTCACTCACTACTACGATAAATCCCTTTATTGAAATATCTTTAATGTCTTTATTATTGATCATAGCTTACTGTAGGTCATAGAATCTAACCCTTATATAATCATCATCATCATAGCTGAATAAAAATTATATGAGTATAGTCCATTCATCACAATTCACATAAGTGAGGTTCGGACATTTTCATTTTTATTCATAATAAGGAAAATTGGTAATCATCTCAATCCTTATAAAATTTAAATCTTAATCAACCTCACAATCATAATCAAGACATTTTAATTCAACATAATACAACCCTATCAATCCTAATACAAGGCATACTCCAATACAATATCATGACTTAATCACAATTAACTAAAATTTGAAGTAAAGATTAGAGATCATGAGACTTGGTTGAGATCATAAGACTTACCAAGTCTCCTTCATAGTTCATCATCAAGGTCTTACTATACACCCTCAATTCAATCCAATTTGGGTATGCATAATCATAAGTAATTAATGAACATGAAAACAAGGATAGAAGAATCACTACATCACAATTCAATACTAGATCATAGCTTAATATAAGATACTTAGATCAATTTACTTTCTAACCTAGATCATCTTCACAAGAACTAGCATGAAAAACTAAAAATAAATCTAATTTGTTCATGATTAATGTAACAACGTCATCTCATAGTAATTAAACAAATAACAAAGTCAATTGAACCAACTAAAATCTAATTCATATAAATATCAAACACAGGGTAAAAGGTTAAGGGCATCTTCTACAAACTAGATCAACTTATTAAGATATATCATGACTTAGTTAGAATTCATGTTAATCAATTCATATTATCCAATAGAAAACATAAACAAACCAATTCATAACATAATTTTCGAGATTGAGAAATATCCACACGAAAACTCATCTTTTAAAAATACTTTGAACGAACCCTTTGAGGAAAGAGGTCTCAAAGGTGAATTAGATCCCAAACCTCGATTTTTGATGAAGAATTGATGGTGATATCCTCCCTTTACAGCCCCCAAATACCTCCCCTAGCTTGTCTTCGGTGGTGTCTTTCATTCGAGAGAGAAAGACGAGAGAAGGAACAAAGTTTTGTTTTGAGTGTTGTAATTAGACTAATGAGGTTGGTGTCTTTATGTGGGGTTAATCAAGTTAATTAGACTTCCCTTAATCCCTAAATAACCACCAAACCCCTTAATTAATTAGTTAAGCAACTTAAAAACGTGAATTAATTACAGGCCCTATCGACGAGACCACGATCGACGGATAGTTGGTCCATTGACGGCAAACCCTCCCTCCGTGCTGCACACTCATGGTTTTGGTCAGAGACATGTGCCGGAGAGGTATCACGCAATTTTTCTAAGTGTTAGTCGACGTTTTGCTACGATGAACCGTCGATTCACACACTAATCATCGATTGCCTCTCGTGAGTGCACACTGCCCAGGCAGTGTTGACTCCAACAGCAAGGGTCCTTGGTTGGCCCTTGGGGAGTCATACCCATACTTTTCCACAATAAATAGACTTAAATGCATGTTATCCACTCTTCCACCAATTTTTGTGGATTTGCGACTCTTAAAAGCTAGTCAAATGAGCTAAGGCACGCTACTACCTCCATGAGCAAGTTTTCTGAAAGTCATGGATGTTCTTGGAAATTTTGGTTTCTAAACTTCCTAAATGACCTATTTTCATTAGAATAACTCTTACAACTGTGTATAGACCTCATGAGATTTATGTTAGGCTTAAAGATACATCTTGAATTTTCGAAATGTTACATTGTCCCCCCTTAGGAACATTCGTCCCCGAATGGCACCAAAATCTATTCAAGGAACTCAAAACTAGCACCAACAACAATACATAGCAACATCAACCATATCTCTTATACAAGACAATTCAAAACTATAATTACTATACATAAGACTCAAATATCACATTATGAGAAATTTCTTTCTAAGAACAACAACATGATCTCAACATGCTTTACATGAGTCAATTATGCCAATGTTCAACTTACCAGCATGATGCATATCATTTTATAAGGACTCACCATATAAAAATGCACAAGATAACTCAAACAAGCCAATGAGAAAATTTTCAATATGCACATTTTTCAAGACTATAGAAAAATCAAAGCAACTTTAATTTTAGTCATTATTTTAATTGTTAGTAAGAACTACTATCCTTAGTTATCAAAATAGATGAGGGTAAAGGGAGCTCACGTCTTCCTTGGCCTCCCATGATGCACCCTCAACTAGGTGATTCTTCCATAACACCTTTAAGGAAGCCACCTCTTTAATTCTTAACTTCATAACTTGCCTATCAAGAATTTGAACCGAAACCTCCTCATTCGAGAGGTTATTCTTCACACCAAGACCCTCAATAGGAAGAATATACTGGGAATTACAGATACACTACTTAAACATGGAAACATGGAAAACTGGATGAACCGAAGCCAATTAACTAAGAAGTTCAATTCATAGTCCACCTTAACCGAACCCAATTAACTAGGAAGTTTCAATTCATAGTCCACCTTATCAACTTTTTGCGAGATTTCATATAATCCAACACAATGAGGACTAAACTTCCCTTTATTGCCAAATCTAACAACCCTTTTGATAGGCGAAATTTTAAAATATACCTTATAACCTTCTTAAAACTCCAAAACCCTTCTCCAATGATCGTAATATGACTTTTGCGGACCATAGGCCATTTGCAAATGTTCCGTTTGATATGAACTTTCTCCAAAGTCTTAAATCAAAATTGGGATCAAGATGCGAAGGGTCACCAACTTCAAACCATCCAATAGAAGACCTACACCTCCTACCATACAAGTCTTCATAGGGATCCATGGATATGGATGAATGAAAACAATTATTATAAGAAAATCCACTAAAGGAAAATGCTTATCCCAATTTCCCTTTAAATCAATAATAAAAGCCCTAAGAATATTCTCAAGAGTTTTAATAGTACACCCGGCTTGACCATTCATTAACGGATGAAAAGTGGTACTCAACTTCACCTAGTACGAAAACCTTCTTGGAATGACCTCCAAAACATAGATGTGAATTGGGCACCCCGATATGATATGATGGATAACGGAATACCATGGCGACACACAATATCATCTATGAAGATCCTAGCATAATCTTCAACTGAATAAGTGACTTGACGGGAATTAAATGAGAGGACTTGGTCGACCTATCAACAACCACCCATATAGAGTCATATTGCCTTTGATCTCGAGTTAAACCCACTACAAAATCCACATTGATGTCTTCCCACTTCAAAGTAGGAACTTGAATTTATTGTAGTAAACCACCAGGTTTTTGATGTTGGGCTTTCCCTTGTCGGCAATTTGGACACTTAGCGACAAACTCCGCTATGTCCTTCTTTAAACCTTCCCACGAAAATACTTCCCTAAGGTCATGGTACATTTTTGTTGAACCCGGATGAATGGAGTAGTGGGACCCATGGGCTTCCTCAAGGATCCGGTTCGTTAATTCATCTACCTTGCGAACACACAATCTTCCTTGGTACCTCAAAACACCATCCCCCCATATGGAGAATGCCTCAATAAGCTTGCTAAGGATTGATTCCTTTAACTCTATCAATGATTTATCAAGGCGTTGTTTGCACTTCATCAACTGCCAATAATGACTTGGAGTTATGATTTACCATGAAACAACCATTAGGAGAATCTTCCAACCTCACACCCAACCTAGACAACCTATGAACATCCTTCACTAGGTCTTTCTTGGCTTCATTTATGTGAGACACACTACCCATAGTCATACAACTTAGAGCATCCACAACCTCATTGTCCTTGTCGGGTGATAGAGGACACTCATGTCATAATCTTTCAACAATTCTAACCTCCTTCTTTGTGGGAGATGCAACTCCTTTTAGGTAAGCACATATTGGAGACTCTTATGGTTAGTGTAGATATCAACATGGACACCTTACAAGTAATGCCTCCATATTTTCAAGGCAAATACCACGGCCGCTAACTCAAGGTCATGAGTTGGATAGTTTCTCTTATGCACCTTAAGTTGCCTAGAAGCATAAGATATTACCTTATAATGTTGCATAATAAGACACCCTAGACCCACTCAGGATGCGTCATAATAGACAACAAAACTATTCTTACCCTCCGGTGAAGTCAACACCAGAGCGGAAGTGAGCCTATCTTTCAACATTTGAAAACTTCTCTCACATGCCTCCGACTACTCAAATATCTGACAATTTTGGGTTAAAGTACTCAAGGGAGATGCAATGGAGGAAAAACCATCCACAAACCTCCGATAATAACCTGCTTAACCAAGAAAATCCTAATGTCAGTTGGAGTCAATGGTCTAGGCTAATTTTTCAGCACCTTCATTTTTCTTGGATCAACCTCAACTCGCTCACTAGAGATGATATGACAAAAAAATGTCACCGACCTCAACCAAAACTAACATTTTCTATACTTGGCAAACAATTGATGTTCTTTAAGTACTTGCAACACCACCCTTAAACGGTTCATGTGATCTCCCTAATTTTTCAAATATACCAAGATGTCATCGATAAAGACAATGAGAAATGAATCTAGGTAACTTCGAAACATCCTATTTATTAGGTTCATAAACGCCGCCGGAGCATTTCTGAGACAAAAGAACATTACTAACAACTTATAATGACCATATCTACACTGGAATGTCGTCTTTTGTATATCCTAACCCCTCACCCTATGTTGTTAATACCCCGATCTCAAGCAATCTTAGAAAAGTAGCTTTCCCTTTTGAGTTGCTCAAAGAAGTCTCCAATCCTAGGGAGAGGATACTTGTTCTTGATTCTGACTTTATTGAGTTGGAGCTAATCAATACGCATTCTTAAGAACCCCTTATTCTTCACAAATAAAAGGGGAGCGTCACATGGAGAAATACTAGGTCTAATGAAGCCTTTCCTAGTAAATTTTTGAGTTGAGCCTTCGAATCTTTCAATTCATCCGGAGCCATCCGATAAGAAGAAATTGAAATAGGATTTTTATTGGGTAGCAAATCGATAACAAAATCAATTTCCAGTTTGGGAGGAATACCGAAATCTAGAACTTTGACTCTTACAATATGGTATGAATAAACTTTAGAGATCATTTTTCATGCATTTTGAAAAGAGATCATACAACCTCTAGGAATAGAATTTCCCCCCTCCCACTCTACAACGGGTTAATTTGAAAAGTTAAACTTCACCACCCTCATTCTACAATCAATAGAGACAACGCAACAAATTGATACCCAATATAATATCAAAATCAAGCATATCATGCTCTAGTAGTTCAACATAAAAAATTCTATTAGGCAACATTATAGAACAACTTCTATACACCCTTTTTCCAACAACCAACTAACCCACCGGAGTAGACACTAAAAAAGGTTCATGCAAAATAAAAGACAAAATGTCAAACTTTTTAGCTACTAGAGGGTTAACAAATGATAAAGTAGCACCGGGGTCAAGTAAGGCATATACATCAATAGAGATGACTTTCAACATACCAGTCACCACGTCGGGAGAAGTCTCTTGCTCACCCCTGGAGAAGAGATCATAGAACCAGTTCTTTTTAGAAGCCTCATTTGAACCACTTTCTTGAGCTTGACCACCCTTTTCTTGCACCTTTATACTAAGGCAATACCTAACCTTATGACCACTCTTGCCCAACAAAAACAATTGCCCGTCCCAACCAAGCATTTACCAAAATGACCCTTTGCGCACTTGGCACATGTAGGCTTCTCATTAGGTCAGTTTCCACTCCTCCCCTTTTGGGATATAGGTTTACTAACCTTATCATCAGGAGCCTTATGGAACTTGGATGGAACTTGATTAGAAACCCTCTTCTTAAATCTAGGCTTGTCTTGTATCTCAAGCCTATTCTTCGAAAGACCTCCATCAAAAGATCTTGTCCTCTTAGCATCTCCACTCTTGCTCGTGTAGTGTATCCAAATGACACTCCTCTTTCAATTCATATGAAACCCCCATCACAAAATGAGTCATTTCATCTCTAGGATGGGAAACCAAAGAAGGATCATATTTTTACAATTTAGTTAATTTAAAGGAATATTCATGAACACTCATACCTCCTTGGCGAAGGTTGATAAACTTTATAACTTTATCTTCCCTCATCTTCCCAGGAAAGAACCAATCAAGAAAAGCCTTCTTAAAGATCTCCCAAGTCACCGGACCACCCCTTAATGGCCTATTATCCTTCCATTGGACATAACATACTTGAGATACATCTTCAAGTTGATAAGTGGCTAATTCAGTCTTCTAACTAGTAGACTTTCCCATAATTAAAAATATCTTGTATTCTCCATCGATGAACTCTTGGGGGTCTTCTTCAACCTTAGACCCGTAGAAAGTAGGAGAATTCAGCAGAGTGAAATCCCTTAGACGGGACGCCATGGTAGCAACTTGTTTATTTGGATTCGGTACAACCTCTCGGTTAGCTAAGGTCGTCATAGCTTGGGATTGAGCAGTGGCGGGTTAGGACAAGTGGATAAGGGAATTCTTTACGTCACCATCTATAAAAAGTGGAGGATTGACTAGAGCTTGGTCATCATTCCCACCTTCCTCAAGAGGAGGAACTTGATCACCACGGGGAGGAACTCATGCATTATCAATCATCTCTTCAATCCTTTGTGCTGCATTCCGTCGAGTGTTCATTTTGTATAATCAAAACAATAAGACTAGATGCAAAATCACACCATAAGTATACTCTACTTGCACTATATTTGACTTCCAAGAAAGTGAGAGTTTTCTAGGCATCACGTAGGTTCCTATCCATAAGTGTGGTGCGCTTCACAATTATGAATATGAACTTACATATACGTGGTTGAGAGAGACATTGAATCAAAGATAATTCAACCTCATGCTCTGATACCATGTTTGTCACGTCGGGGTTTATCCCCTAGGCGTAACCGACGACGCCGTCCTCTTTGAGAACTAAAACTACCCTCTTAGTTCACATCATTACATTCATAGGTAAAATTTAGCGGAAAATTTAAAACTTATCATTTATTGTACTTGGAGTTTTACATAGACCTCTACATACAAACACAAAGACACAAACACAAACATACAAACACACACACACACAAACACACACACACACACACACACACACACACACACACACACATATATATATATATAAGGTTACATAGCTTTCTACTCTTATGGCACATAAGTATATTATGAATAGTTGTTCAATACCCCAATCCAAGATTATTGTTCAATAAATGTGCTTAAAATGAAGACCCTAAGCTAAAAGAAAATCCATTATGAATAGTTTCACACAATGTACTAGGCATCCAAGTGTCAAGCCTAGTACCATTCCACATGACCATTTAAAATAATCATATAAATTAACAAGTGCCCAAGGAAATAGTGAGGGTCCTTGGGACAATAATAAAACATTCCCAAAGGAACTATAAATAATATTTATTTAGTAAAGTACAACATACCATGTGTGAAAGACATGTGAAGAAGAACCGAAGGAGGGGACCACCCTAACCGAATTCGGTTAGGGTAGTTAAAGGGACTAAAACATGCATAAGGTACAAATCCATGTGGGTCATAACTTCCTAAAAAATTTTAGACTCTACCATACTGCCCCAAATAGTTATCTAACCTAGGACTAACCGAAATGGACCCATTAGTGCACCCGAAAATTTAGGACCAAAATCGAGTTGACACTAACCTAGTACAACTCAAGAAACATCCTAGTACTTAACCTAGGATTGTCCAAAAGGGTTAATTTTGGTTCCAATGACTTGGGGGTACTTTATTACATACCCTAGGTACCTAAATTAATTACATTAAGGATCTAATTAATCATTAAAAATTCAAAATGTTGACCAAAACCATTGTCAACACCACTTTGCAGATTTGACTATGTGTCATGTTCTCCTATGTTTAATCAACTTAGGAGAGTTTTTTTTGTAATTGGTTAATTAGTTTATTAAATTAACTTATTAAACATAAGTTTTATTATTCAATGTCAGTTCTTAAAAGCTAAAAATCACGTTTAAACTCATAGAAGAGGCGACGCAAAAATAGCAAGCAACGAAAGAAAGAAAAACAGAAAAAACTTTATTGATTTCTCTAGGACAATTTCAAGGTTTCTTCAATGTTTTTTTCAAGGTGGTCTTCTTAAATAATGTTATGCATAAGTTATGGGTTTTATCTCATGGAATTATTTCTCCAAGAGGCTTTTCAAACGTTTCCAACTCATAAATTTTGAAACTAGGATTGTTTCCCAATGATATTTTTGAACGTCCATCTCCCTTGTTATCATTTTTTAATTTCGTAAGTATATAGATATAATCTTGAACATGTTGTTGGTATGTGGATATACCTTATTTTATAAGTTCATGATTATTAATGATTAATGAGCTCTATAGATTGCATTTTGATGGTTGAATGATTAGTTACACATATTTCTAAATGACATAGTGCTTAGTTTTGTGTTCTAGAAAGATGAAGTTGTTATGAGTTGTTCATGAAGTAGAGTATATTGTTATAGGCTGTTCATTAAATGATAAATTATAAGTTAATTTAATGTAAAAATGTTGTCTTATAACAAATGAAGTTTAAATGACCACCATATGTGAATTTTTGGTTTACGCCAACAAATTGGCTAGCAAAACTATGTCAAAAATATTATCTCCCAAAATGTGTAAAGTTATATTAATAAAGTGATATAAATCTCTACATCAATGAACTCATAATGTAGGGTATGCCAATCAATTGGACAAGTCCCAACATACCCTATCAACACGAACTTGTGAACGCAATAGCATTGAATAAGTAGTTATAAATTTCATAAAGAATCAAAGCTAGTTCATGAATGTATTATGCCAATATAAGTTCATAGCTTGGACAAACCAAGAATTGAATTGTTCTTGTAAGTTAATAAAATTTTAAAATTTCAAGTGTAGCAAAAGTTTGTCTTATGCCAATAAATTTGTCTACAACATTATTTTTAAAATATGTAATAGAATTGACTAATGTTTTCATGAAATTATACTTCAATGAATTGCCTTCTTTATGCCAATAAAATGGCTAACAATACATCGTCTAAGAGTGATTAAAGAAATTGGCTATAATTTAATCATTAAATAATAAAAAGATTAGTTAATGGCTAAGGTATACCAAACTAAACATGAATGAGTGTAAGTTTAGCTTGTGCCAATAAATTGGCTATGAAGTAAGTTTTCAAATTTTCTAGGCCAATACTAATTTTGTGCCAATCATATATAGCTAAAGTATTGAAATGACAATATCAGAACATCTAAGGTAATTCAATGAATCCATATCCAAAGTCATGCCAATAATTTGGACAAGTCCAAACATGCCCTAACCAAATGAACTATGAACATATGTAATTCATTGAGTGAAGTTCTTATTGTCCATAAACAATTATATGAAGCTATCAAACGAAAGTAAGCAAGTAACGTGAGTAATAACATAACTAAATATGTCTAAGTAAAGAAACTGACCAGAATGAGGGGTTAAAAGAAGTGAGACAAGCCTCACTTACACCTAAGCTACTATGTTAAAAATATTCACGAATGAAGGTGTTAGAATGTGTGAGACAAGTCTATTTGACACCAAAGATGTTTTGTAAGAACAATTCACATGTCATCAATGTAAATAAAAGGATGACAAGTCATCAATAGTGTAAGTAAATGTTACAAGAACGTACTCACCTATGAGAATGTAAAGTTGATGAAGAGATGATACGCTCAAACTTACTTCTCAAATAAGAAGTAAAGCGATCGTGTCAAGTAAATAACCCAACTAGTGAGGTTGGGATCGTTCCCACGAGGAAAATTGTCTAGACTTAACTTTAACCTGTTATTACTATTGTTCATCTAATGACTTCCTTGGAAAGTAAAAACAATAAAAGGGGGGTTTCTATTTCTAACTGAATAAAAATAACTAACAAAATTTAAAGAGACACGTAACAGCTTTGAATGTTGGATTTTAATCAATTAATCAAAGTAACTAGGGTTTACGTGTTCCCCACAGGTTCATAACTTGATAATTCTAACTATAACAATTCTTTCCTAGTATCTTGCATGCAAAGTGATAAGTTATGTATTTCTAAATCCTTGGTCCGGCATCTAGAAAATCTCACTCCGCACCTTGGTCCGGCTACATGTGTTGCTTTCCTAACCCTTATCTTTACCTCATATTAAGCATCGTATTCGATATTTGACTAAGTTATTACCTCGTAC